>NC_134406.1:233161691-233451691 GCF_038048845.1 Mixophyes fleayi | reverse complement strand
TTTTACAGTAAATACAGAGCATAAATAAGTTAGCAAAATCTTTTTCCAATCACTAATGTATCTAAACAATGTTTTGTCATTAGTTTTTACAGACTTTGCCATCGTGTCTTCTATTTACGGGTTAGCACATTTTATTGTTTCTTTGTTAGTGTCTTATAGACTAGCTTTATATGATTTTATCCTCCTCTGACTAGGTATGTCTATATTTCTTATATGCTGTTGTCTTAGCATTTATCAACAGCTGCCACTTCCTTGGAGAACCATGTGCAGTGCCTCCACCTTGGTCTGGGTACCGTAGGGTCTTTGTTGGGTAGTGTATCGCCTGTAGCAACACCAGAGGGAGACCAAGGAACCCTCTGCCCCCCTACTCTGGACCACAGGCACACACCAATAATATATTACCATACCAGAATGGTCTTTAGTAGCCCCACTAGCACATTTATCAGAGAGATGTGGACTCCTAGGGGTAAATGTATCAAGCTGAGAGTTTTCCGGCGAGTTTGAAAAACCAATCAGATTCTAGCTATCATTTATTTAGTACAGTCTACAAAACGACAACTAGAATCTGATTGGTTGCTATAGGCAACATCTCCATTTTTCAAACCCGCTGGAAAACTCTCAGCTTGATACATTTACCCCCTAATGTTCTTTTGTAAAAAAAATTATATAAAAAATATATCTAAACAGGCTAACTATCACTAATAACATACACTAAACTGTATCACATTTACTTTAACTTTGCTAAAACATATCACACAAATACAATTCAATATTAGACAAATATATACAATCATACAGTTTTTGTTAATAGGCCGTTCTAATACAGATCACTTCTTCCCAGGTGCTTTGATAAAACATGCTCCCTTGTCTTTCCTCCAATTTAACATGAATGCAGTATACAATTTACACCCCGCTGCTCCCGCTCTTCTTCTTAGGCATAGACTTACAGTCACTTTAATGAAAAATGGGTCCTCAACACACAGTTATAGGCTTTCCCACAGAGATAGTTCCAAAGAGTTTGGTGCAGTTTATCTCAGTTTTAGACTCAGTCTCTGTCCTCTTACTTTCTGTCCCTACATTTCACCCTTGTTGTTATATCACAGTCCCACAAAAGGGTATTATATAGTATTCTTCAGGTCTCCCCACCTGTTCCTTAACTGTCAAGTAACACACTACTTAGTCCAAGCAAATCAATAATAAGGTAAACATGAGTTACTTATCCCCACTGGTCTCCAGTGTCTGCATCCAAGATGGCTCCTCTCTGTTCAGATGTCTGGTAAGCTCTCTCACTGGGAAGCCTTTTCCACTCTCCTCTTGCGTCTCTCTGCCTCTCTGGGGTCTCACTATCCTGCGGGCCTCTATTCAGCTCTCCAGTTGTCTTGCTGCAGAGGACTCCATCAGAATGTCTGTCTCCCTGATTCCCGCTCAGAATTCCAACTGCTGTTTTCAACTGCTCCATCACAAGCTCCTCCTCCCCACTGCATGCTGAGAGATGTAGTTCTCTGCCTGCAGGGGAGGTATCTAAAGTGCATGTGTCGCTTGCTTGGGTTGCCAGTGCTATATATATAATAATGCATTTCCTAGTTAATTTCACTGTTCCTAAGCTCCTCCGCCTATGAATTGCCAATGTGCTAGAAGTTTACACAAATGATTTCTCATTGTACTAAGGTCAGCTTTTATAAAATGAAAATGTTTGTTTTTAGTGCAGTCCTGCTTTACTGCTTCCTGTATATGAAACCAAACGGACCCATGGTCACCAAATCCCAAGTTCTTTCCTATCAACATTTTTTGTGGTACCTCATCTCCATTTGTGGGAACTATGTTTGTTTTCTTGCATGCTGGTTCCTTCATTTATTACTTCAGATATCACAAGTTCTTTTTGATTTAGTAATTGGGAGATTCAATTCAACTTGTCTATTTATAAAGCACAAACATATTACACAGTGCTGCACATTAAGGGGATCATAATATACACAAATAATGCACAAAGAAATGGAACAGAAGGTAAAGATGGCCATGTCCAAAAGAGCTTACAATCTAAGAAGTGTGGGGAGCAGCTTATGCATAAAGTACAGAACCCCAATTGTAGATAGTGTTGAGGAAAGTATGTGTCTATTCCAAGGCAGAAGTAGTATCAGCCACAAATATTAAATCAGCCATTGACTACTGGTATTTCTGGGCAGCTGCTGGTGGTGCGACTTGGTTGGAATAAGAAGAAACAGGGGAAGATGAAGACATAAAAGAGGAATCAAAATATTTAAATCGCCTGTAATTATCACCTCTCCTTTCAATGTCTTCTCTGAGATTTTCTCTACCAATAATCTATCCAATTCCTCATCTGGTCCTTGAGATCTATAAATGGTTATTCTCACCAGTTTCTAAAGTTACTCACATGCTCTCGATTCTATCTACAGTGTCCAGTATGAAAGTTGCGTTTATGGCATTCTTTACAGATTATTATTATCTTGTATTTATATAGTGCCACAAAATTCCACAGCGCCCTACAGTGAGGAAATAGAGCAAGTACATAAAATGTAGAGGTCCAGGAACCAAAATATAGAATCAAAGGCAAAATAAATAAATACTCTGTCTTTTCTAAATAAAGTATAACTGGGAATAACTATATACCATTTATGGCTATCATTGCACCATAAGTTAGTAATTGCTACAATATCTAAACAATCCATTGACATGACTGTAATTAGTTAAAGGAACTTATTTGATAAAAACTGCAAGCATTTGTACACCGAGACTGTATTATTATTATTATTATTATTATTATTATTATTATTACTAGTAAACTAATAAAGAAGTGGGTTTTCATAGAGCCTTTACAGATTTGAAGGATGGGGAAAAGGCAGGTCAGGCAGAGTCAGAAATTTCATTGGTAGATAGATGTGCATGAAAGGGGGTTATCAGAGAGGGAGTGAGGAGCAGATCAGAGACAAAAGAGTGTATGACGGTATTTTGAGGCAATGTTGGAAATGTATGAAAGTGTTATAGAGGGTTTTGTATTGATTTGGTTTCTATATGATTTTCGGGGTCAGTGTAGGGATATATGAGTGGTGGAAGCTGGTCCGGCGCTAACATTAGGGGAATCTAGGCAGTTTCCTAGGGCGCCAATGGTTAGGGGGCGCCTAAAACACTGAGTGAGTGACATAATGTTAGTCATCCAATGATTATAATGCCCATCAGTGGTCAAAGTGGAAATTTCGAAGTAGTGGTATGAAAATTTAGAAGTGACAGTATGGAAAATGTAAGTGAGTGGAATTTGATAGTTTTGCAATCAAAGCAGAAGGAGAAGTGGCAGTATGTCATACCACCGTATACAACCCCACTTTGACCACTGGTTCCCCCATGATGCCCCACATGGAAGCACATGTGAAGCTGCTGGCTGGTGCTCCTCCCTGCAAGTGTTACTCTTGGAGTATGCTGCTTGGCTATGATGTCTCTGCCAAGTGTCACACACCAAGTCTGAGGACCTTAGGATGCTGCCCGGTAAGAGGCAGCAGGGGTGGGGTGTGCTGCTTTCAATCAAGGGAGACACTTTTGAGGTGAAGAAGAGATGCCGCCTAGGGCACCCCCAGGGCTTGCACAGGACCTGGGTGGAAGATCAGTCTTGGCATGGATATACTGAAGTGGGGACATATGGGTGGGAGAAATGTCAGATTGGCGGAGTGTGCAATAGCAGAAGCTGGAGACGTTGAAAGAATGGATAAGAGCTTTGGTTGCATCTTCCAAAACAAAAAAGGGGACATAATGTAGCATTACAAAGATGAAGCCGACAGGACTGCAACAAAGATTGGATGTGAATTTTTTATACTACCATTTAAAACCTATATCCTTAGCCTGCCACCATTACCAATACACGTTTCATTGTCTTTGACCAGACAGATGGATCTTCCATTTTTTGGGCCAACCCTTCCTTAACAAGTTTAAATAACTACTAATAAAATGTCTGAACTTCTCACTAAGAATCTCTGGTCTTTGAATACCAGGAAGTAGCCTCTCTTGAACAATGTCTTATCCTTCAAACTCTGCTGCCATGACTGTCAAATCCAAACACTTCCTCCTTGCATCATATGTTTAATCAAGTGTTACTTTATCTGATACCTTATAAATAGGTAAAACGTCAGAGAGACACTGAGAAAGCTGTCCGACAGATAATTACAATATGTACAACAACATCTATCTCTCTCGTAGACTCTACAATCTTTACCATACCTATTTCTCTTAGTAGGCACATAACTTCTTTATTTCCTTCATGACAAACTCTCCGCTTAAACCTCATGCAATATAATTCTCTATGACAAGCACCTACGTAACATGTGCCTCTATGTTGTAAGGGAAACAATTCACAGAAAGTGCTGCTGGGCATTGCCTCTGAGCTGTTATTAATCTCTGTGTATCTTGAGTGGCCTAAACTCAAGGCTGAGCTACATGAAATCAGGAAACCCTCACACAGTAAGATACTTCGGAAGGCCCTTGTTTTATTTAATGAAATAGTTCATCAGAGTAAAGGACAGATCCTCAACACAGATAAACATCGCTTTCAATGTAAGAGGTTAAAATGTGGTCTATCTGTGTTCACCAGTGAAAATTATTATTTTTTTAATGTGAATAACACTGTGACTATATCATACTACATGGGTGTAATAGGTCTCTTCTCCTGAACCTTACAAGAGTCAATTTAAGTTCAAGCTATCCAGTTGCAAGCCAGCTTCATTTGTATATTTCAACACCCTTGCTACCTCTATCAGTCTTTAGCTTAAATAGTTCATATTGGAAATGCATCTATACTCATTTAACTCTGAGCCAGTGGTATGTTCTTTCAAATTACTACAAGGGAGATTGCAATTAATTGGATTGAAAGGCTCTGGAATGATCACACAGGAGCAGAGAAGAGATTATAACGCAGAAAACCAGCATGCCTCAAGTGTTAACTGTGTCTGAGATCATTTTTAGGAAAACAGTGGGAACAGATTCCCAAGCTCGAACTTCCTTGCACCTGTTGCAGAGATCAGATAAAATAGTAAAGTAATTGTGTGCAGATACGGTTTCACTGGAAATATTCATTTTTACCACGGTTATTTTACATTATATTAAGCAAGAGTGTGCATGTATTCATGGGGTATTGCAGTGTCAAAACTGTTGGTTTTAGATATTATGCAAAGTTATCACCAAAATCGCAGGCTACTTTTCTGCTGGTTTAGTTCCTATTCACTGCAGGTCAAAAGAGTATTCAGTTTTGATTTCATTCAGATTATTATTTTGTGAGCACTTTCTCGCAATGCATTGCATCTGGAATCCGATATTGGCAGAGTGTTCTGACAATATTGCAGACACTTCAGTCACTATACCAGTGCTTGCACACATGTGCTGGTCACACAGGAGAATTCTTATTTTCTCAAGCTTTATAAATGAATAGACATTGGAGTGGATGACATAAAATGCAAACAAAATGACATTAGTGTCAAGCTGAGTGAACATGTTATGGGAATAGCAGCGCACTAAGGGCTAGATTTACTAAACTGCGGGTTTGAAAAAGTGGAGATGTTGCCCATAGTAACCAGATTCTAGCTGTCATTTTGTAGAAGGTACTAAGTAAATGACAGCTAGAATCTGATTGGTTGCTATAGGCAACATCTCCACTTTTTCAAACCTACAATTTAGTAAATATACTCCTAAGTTCCTTGTAGAAAACATTGTTGGGTATATTTACTAAACTGCGGGTTTGAAAGAGTGGAGATGTTGCCTATAGAAACCAATCAGATTGTAGCTGTCATTTTGTAGAGTGCACTAAATAAATGATAGCTAGAATCTGATTGGTTGTTATAGGCAACATCTCCACTTTTTCAAACCCGCAGTTTAGTAAATCTAGCCCTGTGTGTGATATGTGCACCTGGTCAACAGAGATGGGATGTGGCATAGGATAAGACAAAGGAGATCCACAGTGATGGGGAGGATGGTGGTCACCAAAAGTATCTCTGAACATTTCCAATCCATTATCCCAATGTAACCTTTTCATTTCATTAGAAACTATTCCTTCCTTGAAGCCTTAACCCACAAAACTATGTTCAACCCCATTTATTCACATTTCACAGTAATTCAATATCTGCTGTAATATTTGCTTAGCCCCTTCATTAAATCATTAAATCACTTTACTTGCAGAGCTATTTCTAATTATTCCCTTCAGTGACAATTTCTAAATCCTAATTCACTGTCATATATCCCATTTAAAGCTTGCTCCATAAATAGAATTCAATAAAAACGTAACCCCTTCAAAGTCCGTCTTACCATTCTTCAATATCACTAACTCATTCATGTCCTCCTCACCATCTTCACTGACTTCCTTATAAACCACCTTCATTGCTTTAGTTTCTCTCCTGTTACTTATATAGTGTGCAATTACATGTCAGCATTCTGTTGATAGTAATATTATGTTACTTTTTTGGAAAACAAGTAATATTTCAAATGGATTGTATACTATTTTCGCTCCTTTCTGTCAATTCTTATAAATGAATTGTTTCAATAGAAGAGTTAGTTAGATAATGATGCAAAATATTAATACATTAATGTACTGCAATAGATATACAAACAGCCTCACATAAAACAATTACTAGAGAAGCAGCCAAAAACATGCACTTTAGGAATCATCTGGAACACTTAAAATTAAGACACCTTCAATGAAAATGTCGAAGTGATATGGTTTATAATGTTATATATACCAATATTCAGCATGCAGATGTGTTGATATGCTGAATCGAACAGGTTAAAAACCTGACTGCACGAACCAATGTGAAAAATATTGGAGTAACCCCATCACCTCCTCCTTTGTCATTCCCACCCCCAAACAGACCCACTCCCACAATCCTCCTGCTATATAGATGCTTTTCTGAAATGACTCCAGATTCACCGCGGGATAATTGAGTGAAAAGGATTGGTGCTCACATCTGTCAGGCTCAATTTATTCTAACTATGTGAAGGTTTAGGACACGACTTGTGGTCCTGTGGCTGGTCACTAAGGGCAGCAGTACGCGTCATGTCCACAGGATCTGTGAGTGACACTGAGGACCTATTGGAACTGAGAGTTTTGGAACTTCAGTATCCCAAATCCAAAGGGGCAGGATGCAGTGATCTGCTGCTGGACCACTCCACTGACAACTCAGAGGACGACGATGATGGAGTTGCAGAGACATCCAACGGGAAGAGGAAACGGGGATGCCGAAGTCAGCAGAACCCAGACAAGAAGCAGGGTCCCAGGTCCTCCAAGGAGTGCAAGCAATCCCAAAGAAACGCAGCCAACGCCAGGGAGAGAGCCCGCATGAGGGTGCTGAGCAAAGCTTTCTCCAGGCTAAAAACTAGCCTGCCCTGGGTGCCCCCGGACACCAAACTGTCCAAGCTGGACACCCTGAGACTCGCCTCCAGCTACATTGCCCACCTTAGGCAGCTGCTGCAGGAGGACAGATATGACAATAGCTATGTGCATCCAGTCAACCTGGTAAGAATGAAGCTCCCATACAGTCAGCACCAGTCGGCTTCACGGGCTGCCTCATGGTAATGGACAATGCTGTGTTTATATGCATGATATATGTGTGATCACTGCAGAAGGACCATGTGTCAGCTGAGCTATCATAGATGTCGGTCATTTTCAGGGATTCGGTGAATGTAGACACATGCGGGACGACCTCGTTAATTATGTGTCCACTAATCATGTTCATTATGTCAGTGTTTGTATTTTCAATATCTATCTTTAATAAACATTAACATATTAGGTACAGAGAATAAGAACATATCATATAGAAACTAAGTCACGTCTATACTGTGCATTCGGCCAATAAAGGGACATTTCTAGTAAAAAAAACAAAAAACTTTTAAACCCAGTAATTTAGGGAGAGTTGACAGTTAAGGGTTAGTAGAGACGGCTGTAATCTAGCGAAATCCAGATTTATATGTAGTGTTGTAATCTGTAATATAAACTATAGACTGGTGTCTGTAACTGACTGCTTTGTTCCATGGTTAATAGATTCTAGCACGATATATGAATTTAACAGTTTTCTACCACTGGAAACTGTGAAGTTCAGAATGGAGTTTTCTGAGTAACTTATTTTTGAAATTAATAAATAATAATAAGTAAGATTATATATATATATATATATATATATATATATATATATATTATATATATATATATATATATATATATATAATGTGAACACTTTGATGTGTTCAGTATTAAGAACTTTTGCAGGTTTGTACGTTAATTTATCCCACAATAATCGATGCTTCTGAATCATGTTAATGGATAAATATATTAATAATGTTAATATTTAATTATTTTTTTGCTTTCTCATTAATGTTACAATCATACAATTTATATATATATATATATATATATATATATATATATATATATATATATTTGTAGAGATTTTAGAGATTTTGTTGTTACCAGCTAGTAAATAATGTCTTTGACAAATATCAATGCTTGCTTTTTATGTGTGACCTACCTAAACTTACAAATTAATTTAATAATTATTTGAACAGAATTTGACAATTACATTATTTTTATAATACACACTACACTGTTAATGTAACTACTCGAAAAGCACTGGACTATATACATATGTAGTGATGCAGTTTGATGTGTATTAAATAGTGTCAGATATGTTTTAATGTCATAAATCTGGTTGAATGTGCAATGCTTAGATATTTACTTGTATTACTATCTTTGCTTTGTAAGTTCTTCCACAAAGTGTCAATGCTCTTTCATGTATGTTTTTTGCAATTACCAAGCTATCACCATTACCCTGAATAAAAGGTTGTACAATCTAATGTGCAAATTGATCCAATATTAAAAAGGCACAAATAGATATGAGAAAATTCTGTTTTAGGATATAAGAACCTCTTGAATTGCAGAAATATAATGATCTAATGATCTATCTATCTATCTATCTATCTATCTATCTATCTATCTATCTATCTATCTGTCTGCCTGTCTGTCTGTCTGTCTGTCTGTCTATCTACACATATTTAACCTAATGGTTACCACTGTCATCTGATATTGTCATATTCTTCATTACAGACATGGCCATTTGTGGTTTCAGGAAGACTGGAATGTGATCCCAAAGAAGTTAATGTATCCACTAGGTTGTGTGGGGCCACAGCATAGGAGAACATCTCTCTGAGTGTTTTATTCAAGATGTAACAGATTTACAAATACTGATTTAATGATGTCAAGGACTACACACATCATGTAACAGTTTAATTGTTAATATTCTATAAAAGTGCACTTAGGTTTAAATGTAGGAAATGTAAAAATACAGGTGGATTTTTTTTCCTCCTAGAGTGGATTTGATTTCGTAAAGACACTCCAGAATAAGAAAGAAGTATCATATATACGCATACCCACTGTCATTTATAAAACAAGTGTTTTTTATTCTTTGTTCGGAGCAGTATTATAGTCATAAAACAAATAATAGAGTTATAATATATTTTTATACCTGCTGTGTTAATATGTTGTACTGTTAATATGAAGTCTGTTAACATTTTAACTCTATGGATTGTTTTTCTAAAGTGTGGAACAATTCAGAAATATTTGTGTACAGTAGGTATAGATCATAGGTCATTGTAAGTTAGAATAAAAGTGGAGCAAAGTGATAAAAACAGGGAGCGCATTTATAAAGACAACTGTGGCAAATTCAATATAATAAGATTATTTAGTGTACAGCTGTAGTTATAGTTTTAGGTTCAGAATTATCACTTGGTTAAGTAAAACTATTATGTACAAACTGTTTACTTCTAAATTATACTAATATTTCTTTACTAAAGAAGACTGATTGAGCCTGATACGCAGTAATGTACATTGTCCTTTAATGTATCAGACAGATAAAAACATTGTAATCTGCTTTCCGTCATCCAATTCTGTTTTAACTACATTTTTATGTTTAATTTCACAGATTGTTGTATATGTATATATGCATATAATCCACTATTTTTGTGTTAAACTTGTAGAGAACAAGGTAGAGAACATTTGGTGTATTATAAAGTGTTGGAAACTATTTTGTTGTTTTTTTATTATAATGTTCTTGTTTGCCTGTCAGCCAATAATACAATTTACTGTGTTTGAAATGAATACTTTATTTTTCTATAAACTATTGAACAATAAATAATGTATTTATGTTTCTTATTGTTTTGGGGACAATGTCTTGTTGATTTTAGATATAACATATCCCCCACCACCCCATACCCAAAAAAATCCCTATTAAACCATTAGTGGCTATTCACTGTATTAAGACTGGAATGTTTTTCACGTAAGAGTGACAGAGAAAAAATATTTTTTGAAAAAAATGTAGATTGTTAGAAGGTAGTGATGTAATGGTAGATTCTGCTGGATGTTATGTTAGTGATAAATCTCTGTATTTCTGCATGTTTAACTTCCAGTCTTATGTTGCTTTGGTAAGATAAGATAATGGAATGTGTCTTCACAATTAAGCAGCTTTTTCCTGTTCTCCACTTAAAGATTAACAGTTTCCACTTTAAGCCTGATAAATGGCACACACTGGATGCATGTATGTGTAGAATTTGCCAATTACATTATCACACAATATATTAATGCTAAAGCATTTTCAGAAAACATCACATTGTTAAAATGAAGTTTAAAATGCAGAATTGACTTGAGTACACTTTACTCTGTCTTTAAAAAGCCATTATCTATGTGTATATGTAGTTTGTTTTTAAGTGATGGTCTTCATTTCTCACTCTATAAAAGCTAACGTGTACATGTTTTGGGTAAGAAATTGAATTCGGTTATAAATATTTCCAATCTTAAAAACAGTGAATATTCTTAGAAAACTGGTGATCTGTAACCATTGCTGAGTACTGTACTGTTCATGAGCAAAGTAATAATATTTTTAAGCATTTTGCAGGAAAGCTACATTATCTACCCAGGCTTGCCAAGCATCAGAATTAAATACATTTATCAGACTTTCACCTGTCAGTAAGAAAACAAGTAGATATCAGTAAAAATCAATTTCTCCTGACACTACCATAATGTACACAACAAAACTTTTGAGATTTTGTAATGTTGTGAACACTTTGTTTACAATCCATGACTCCCATTTTTGCTATATACTTTATTTCTGGACAAATTTTAATATAGCATGTCAGTGTAATGAGTATAATTATGTAATTAGTAAAAATGCTAACAGTCAGTAATATTTTTTTAACTTGCTGGCTGGCAAGTGAGTATCGCTCTATCTATACCAATGTGTGCCTGTCTTTTCTATGTATATATTTATGTCACACACATATAGACTTGCAATGAGATATCAATATTTTTATCTGCACATATGGTCAAGCATGTCATATGTTACAGCTTCCATTCACTTGTCTGAGTTAAGCAAGTTTCTGATTATTTAGTAAATAAAAATGAGTGTTTTCAAGCAGCTAATTATGTATAGCATGCAAATAGCCATGGGAGAGAAGGCATTGAACCAGGGCTCATGCTACTGTTAGACAAACATAGGTGGTTGCCAGTGAAGCCAGTGGTTAGGGGGTACTAAAACATTGAGGGCCTCATTTAGAGTCGGACGCGTGTTTTAGGCGCATCAACCAAAAAACCACTATCACGCATGTGCAGAAAGCACCATATTCGCCTGCATCTTGGACGCAATTTACACTTGTGACAGCTTGTGGCTAACTACGAGGGAAAGGGCGGAACGCGGAATTGTGAAGATGTGACCCTGTAAGTAGATCCTACATGCAGTGAGGCGCAGACGCAACACACGTCAAAAAAGGGCCAAAACTGTGTGGCAGGAATTAGGTGGCGCAAGTAGTTAGCTAGTTGCAGGAACTGCTCGCAGCTCGGTAGGGTATTACAAGTGGGACGCAACTGGGGTTGCTTGCCACTCGTAATACCCTACGAAGCTGCGGCACACTCCCACCTCTACACATCTTAGACGCACATTGCGTCCGACTCTAAATGATGCTCTGAATGAGTAACATAATGCCACGCATCCACTGCTTCTAATGCCTCCTGCAAGGAGCACCTGCCACTGACATGGAGCAGATGCAGCTGGCAGGTTCTTGCCTGTGAAGCTGTTGGCTGACGCTCCTCCATATCAGTTATGGGCTCGGGAAGTGGGGCTGGGCTATGATGTGACTGCCCAGGGCCACACTCCCGTAATGAACGGAGCAGGATATGTTGCCTCCACCTCTCACCTGCTAAGTACCTGCTCCACAAACACTCCTTTACCCAACCCTGCATTTCACACGGAGTGTGTGCACAAAATAACTTCATTAAATACATATTTTTACACAAATCATTTGTTTAACAACAGTAAAAACTTTGTATTGCACTTAACATACTTAAACATAACTGTAATGAAAAAAATAATTAAACACCGGAGAACACTTGACTAGTTGGAGGTAGGCAAACAGAAATGTGGAACTTTACATAAATATAAATAAATAAATCAAACCTATCCACAGGTTGATTAAAATGCATTCTTAAGTAATTATACAAATAGTCATCCTATATCAGGTTATAATCAGCCTATATGTGTCATATTGTTCTACCAGTCTCTTGCAACAAGAAGCTAAGTTTGTATCCAGGACTATGCAGAAGCTTTTTTACAATTTTCTCAAAAGTGAGTTTGGAGCTTTTACATTTGGGCATAGTACTACATGATGCAGTCTCTTTTAAGCAAGTAATTTACCTTAATACTATAGCACTTGAATACACTAACACTGTATTAATATTTTGTTATATTAATTTTAGATTATTTAATAGTCACAATCCATTAAAATGAAACTTGCATACTTTGAAATAATGCTTTAAGCCAGTAATTATTTATTGTTTAAGTCAGTATTGTTCCATGATTGAACATACCACGCAGTGCACACCTTGCGCTTACTTATGCACTTCTGGAACAACAGTACAACGGTGGATATTGCTGCTAGCTGCTCATCTGGGGCCTGCGTCATCAAGGAGAGCAAAGAAAAAAAAAGGAGTAAGTTTGCTCCTAGACAAACCATGTTACAATGCAAAGGTTGCAAATTAGTTTATTATTTTGCACATAACTTAAATACTGGCTGTTTTTTCATGTAGCACACAAATACTTGTTAGCTTTGTTTTTACACTAAAATTTAAAGTTGATCTAGAACATGCCCTACCCCAACTAGAAATATGTCCCTACATTTCAAATCTACCTCCCCCTCTAATGCAACATAGTTTTGCCTATTTGCAAAGTTACTCCTTTTTATGCTTTGCTCTTCTTAATGACTCAGGTACCTGGAATCTAAGATTCTGGATCTAAATGAGGAACTGGCAACATTGAGGTCCAATGACAACATGGATAAGGCACTGGTTGGAGACAGTAGATGCTAGAAAGGAAGTTTACAAATGGAAGAGTAAGAACCTGAGGTAGGCAGCTGTATCACAGAAGAAGAAGAGGAAGAGGAAAGAGAGTCAGTGAGGCTAGCCTTATTTTGACACCCCCCAATAAATATGCCAGATTAGCTAATATTGGAGATGTAGGTTGTAGAGTAGGATTACTGGAGCAGGATGCTTCCTCTAGAATGACTGCTCCAGGAAGGATAGCAATAGGAATTCAGTAAAAGTACAACATAGGGCTGATGGTAGGAGAATGGATAATTAGGAGCACTAATAGGTCTATCTGTCACCAAAACATTAATGCTAAACAAGTCACAGCTTGTCTAGCGCTCGTGTTCTGCATTTTGGTCACTAAGAATGATCTCAGAGATTTAAGCTGTAAACTTAAGGCAATGACCTATAAGGTGCTATTGTTTAATGTTACATGTACCACATGCTACACTCAAAAGACAGCAGAGCGAGATTAATAAGAGCCTCAAAGGATTGTGCAGGAAGGAAGGGTTTGGGCAAAACCAGAACTACCATGGCTGCAGGGTTGTAGTGTGATGGGATTCACAGGGAGTCTAGTTACCTTTTCAAATCCTGTATGTTACATACAGCTGTGGTCCTCCATAGCAGCTGGCAGCTGCACCCTTCAACTATGGTAGTCACACATTTCAATGGTGCCATAGGAAATATTGGGGTATAGCAGCTCTTACAGGGCACAATAATGTGCGCTCATCTTTCTGAGCGTGTGCAGGAGTTGTCAAATATATAGTGAAGCTCCACCTACCACCCGTATGCAGGGGCGAATTTTAAAAACAATCAGAGCAGCCGGACAGCACACTCTCCCCTGCCTGTCTCCGCCGAACGGACCTGCACATAGCCCCGATTGCCCCCCCCCCCTCCCCGGATCCGCCACTGCCTATATGCTCAGAAGAGCAGAGCTGGACCTCCTGGATCAGAATTCCCATCTACAGCCAAATTTGCTAAATGGCCCATCAATTAAGTGTTGCATCCCTGAGTTTTTGGTATCCAATGTAAGTGGATATCTACTGTAGGCTACAGGCTCTACAGTAGGAGCGCGCAGCATCTCAATGGTGAGGGTGCAACTGTGCCAAGGAAAAGCATGGTTAGAAGACTAGGAAAGATTTTAAACTAGGAATTAGGAAAAGAGGGTGGTGATAAGCACAGTAGGCAAGATAGTGTTGCCAGGAAAAAAGTCTTGGTAAAGGGAATTGGAGAGGAATGGAAGTTGGGTTAAACAAGGCAATAAGGATGTGCTTAAAATTAAAAATGCCAGTAATAACCTAAAATGTATTGTTACAAATACAAGAGGTCTTCTGCATAAGATAGGTGAAAATTAATTATTTTGTAGATTTTGTTGTATCTTACATATAGGATGCCTTATGGGGTCGGTGGAATTTTGTATTTGAGTTTGTATTTAATTATATTTTATATAGTAATTATAACTTTCACATTTATTATTAACACTAGCCTGATACTATTTTCTGTTGTGCATATAACACTTCACAACATTATTCTACTCATTATTCTAAATATGGTAATGTGAAATTCACTGTTAAAACTGTTAAGCAATATCTCTACGCTTTCTCTATGCTATCCCAGTGCATAAGTACATTTGTTTCTCCTACTGCAAATCTGGTGCATTTGCTAGTTGTAGAGCAGGACACATTCTAAATTAGTTTTTTTTCATTCAGTTTCTTTATAAGGTGCCACAGAATCCGCAGCACCACACAATCAACAAAAATAAACAAAACAAAATCCCGATAGTTAAATTAAGGGGCAAGAGAAACAATAGAATCAGTGAAAATCAATGCAAGAATTGCATAATTGATAATTGTTGCTTCTTGTATTCCTGTAACATTGTGAATCCTCTTATGTGCATGCATGTATGTTCATGTGTATTTGTGCAATTGTATGTTATATACATATATTATATATACGGTATAAAAATTATATCTGTGTTTAACAGCCCCTCCTGAGTCCCAGCTGCCTCTACTGACTTTGACTTTTTCTGTCTATATATGTACAGAATCCCACGATTCTCATATACATCATCACCACACCACAATCATCACTCCCTCTACATAACCTCACACCTGTAGGTTCCACATTATTTTCAAAATCGAGGATAAAAAAAATAAATTTGTGTACACAATTTCTCATATTATGAGGCAATATACACAAACCGGTTTGGTGGTTTTTTTTCTTTTAAATCCCATGTAACTACATAAGATAATGTCACAGAGGCGTATGCCAAAGTACTCCCTGTCTCTCACAATGTTAGTGCAGAAAAACCCTTCTTTCTTCTAATATTGTGCAAGCTGAAGATAACAAATCAACCCATAAAAATGTGAGAGGAGCTGGCAGGGCTTCATCGTTATAGCAGCGGAAGTGTTAGCATCTGGAACAAGGATTGAGAAAACTACCAAATCTAGTGTTTGTAGGGGTGAGTGTGCTGGGTTGGTCGAGCAGACAGGAGTGGTAAAACATTTATACACTTATGTTGTGTATGTGACACTTTTTTACATGATTAGATTGTGTAATGTAAAAAGCCTGCTAATATCCTTGAGGAACTAATAGCGAGGCAAATATTTAATTATCATTTAACTAATTCAATGAATCTCTTTAGTTAACCACTCACAATGGTAATTCCCTTTTCCTTTCCTATTCTACTGTGAACATCTCTTTCTGCTAAACGTATGTATCACTATATACTATTCACATGCATACCGTGTTAAACATTCTAGTTGTGAGTCTTATAATTATTATTATTATTATTCTTTATTTATATGGCGCCACAAGGTGTCCGCAGCGCCGTACAAAATACAGTACAGACAGTATACACGGGTATGACAGTACAGAGTAGAACAAGTATCACCAAGACTTCAATGTCTCCAAGCAAAGCAAATGGAGTGATGTAGGAGAAGAAGAAATGGTATTGAGACAGAAGGGAAGAGGGCCCTGCTCAAAGGAGTTTACATACTAAGGGGAGGGGAGACGGACAGCAGGCACAAAGGGAGTCAGAGGGGTTCAAATACAAGAGTAGACAGGAAAGTGGGAGGTGATGAGAACGATAAGGTTAAGTGGAAGGTTGGAAGGCCTTAAGGAACAGATGGGTTTTCAGAGCCCGCTTGAAGGAGCCAAGATTAGGGGACACGCGAGTGGAGGGAGGTAGGTTGTTCCAGTGAAGGGGGGCAGCATGGGAGAAGTCTCGAACTCTGGCATGGGATGAGGTGATCAGTACAGAGGAAAGGCAACAGTCATTGGCCGAACGCAGGGAACGGGCAGGAATGTGGATGGAGAGGAGATTGGAGATATAAGGGGCAGTGGAGTGGGATAGGGCCTTGTAGGTGACAGTGAGGAGTTTAAAGAGGATTCTAAAGGGGAAAGGGAGCCAGTGGAGGGCAAGAAGGAGAGGGGAGGCAGAGGAAGAGCGGCGTGAGAGAAAAATAAGTCTCGCAGCCGCGTTAAGTACAGAGCGTAGGGGGGCGAGATGGGAGTGGGGGAGGCCGGTGAGGAGAAGGTTGCAGTAATCGAGACGGGAAATAATGAGAGCATGGATGATGGTTTTAGCAGCCTCCTGAGAGAGGAAGGGCCAAATGTGGGCAATGTTCCGTAGTTGGAAGCGACAGGAGTGGGCAAGAGATTGAATGTGGGGGGAAAAGGAGAGGGAGGAGTCCAGGGTGACACCCAGGCAGCGGAGTTGGGGAACAGCAGAGATGGTAGTGTTGTTATCGGTGATGGAAAGTTCACGGTGGGTAGAAGATTTAGAAGGAGGGAAAACAATGAGTTCAGTTTTCGCAATGTTGATTTTGAGAAAACGTGAGGACATCTAGGAGGAGATAGTGGAGAGGCAGTCAGAAACACGAGAGAGGAGGGGGGGAAAGGTCAGGAGAGGAGATGTAGAGTTGAATGTCATCAGCATAGAGGTGATACTGGAGACCAAAGGAGGAGATGAGATCACCCAGGGAGGTGGTGTTATCATTACATACATGGTACTTATTACCTATAATCCAGCAACTTACACACAAATTCTGCTATACATTCATTCAGTATGAATATATAACCATATATACTTAATTATACATAACACATCATAGGGACAATTATACTTATATCACGAAAGATAAATGCAGATGTATCTTCATTTGAGATGCTATATATATTCTTGTATTCTTGTTAGCATAACACTGTTCAATAACAATCTCACACATAATATAAAACAGTGTAGCATGGATGGTTCAATACATCATCAAGTTTACTTTAGTGAATTCTTAACCTGTTATATACATATATGCAGTGTAGGAAATTTAGAAGTAGTAGTATGGAAATTTAGAAGTGATGTTATGGAAATTTAGAGGTGGCAGTATAGAAAATGCAAGTGAATGGAATTTGATAGTTTTACAATGAAGGCAGTAGGAGAAGTGGCAGTATGGCATACCACTGTATACCATCCCATTTCTACCACATGTCTTTCATCTGTAAGTGCGTATGTGTATATGTATCCCATTACAATTCCCATTGCAATCATATGCTCCCATATTACTTCACATATTGGAAAGATATGCTCCTATATTACTCGACATATGCAATCATATACTCCTCTATTATTCCACATATGCAATATATTCCTATATTACTACACATATACAACCATAAGCTCCTATATTACTCCACATATACAACCATAAACTCCTATATTACTCCACATATGCAACCATAAACACCTATATAACTCCACATCTGTATTTAATTATCAAGTTGCAATGTTGCAGCCTATTTGTAGGGTTTAGTGTACATTGTGATCTGGTATACCATGGACCTCATTTACGAAGGGCACTAGATTTGCCGCACAAAATGGTTTCATTTCGTACCTCCACTCCTAGCTAGCCCACTAGTTCACATTAAGGTGCGCTCCTACTCTCCGCTCTTGGGAGATGGATTCGTACACTAGAAGCCTGAGTCATTAAAGAGAGCAAAGCATAAAAAAGGAGTAACTTTGCACCTGGGCAAAACCATGTTGCATTGGAGGGGGAGGTAAATTAGCTTAGCTTAGTGGTTAGCACTTCTGCCTCACCGCACTAGGGTCATGAGTTTCATTACCGACCATGGCCTTAGCTGTGTGGAGTTTGTATGTTCTCTATGTGTTTGCGTGGGTTTCCTCTGGGTGCTCCGGTTTCCTCCCGCACTCCAAAAATATACTGGTAGGTTAATTGGCTGCTATCAAATATACCCTAGTCTCTTTGTCTGTTTGTGTGTATGCAGGTCTGATGTGAGTGTGTTCTCTGTACAGCGCTGCGGATATAGTGGTGCTATATAAATGGCTGCTGATCATGATGATAGTTGGGGTGGAGCATGTCCTAGATCAGTGGTTCCCAAACTTTCTCAGCTCGAGGCACCCTTAGGGTCACCATAATTTTTCCAAGGCATCCCTAAGCAAAAATAATTACCGGGTAGTCCCGTTTTTTAAGTAGTTGGGTCAAAATGACGTAAGATGTATTTAGACCCCTTCACCATCACATTGTGCCCCTTTATCATATCACTCTGTGTCCCCCTCTTCGCCATCTCAAACCCTGTGTCCCCCTCTTCGCTATCTCACTCTGACCCCCCTTCAGCGTCTCTCTCTGTCCCCCTCCTTTAGTGTCTCTCTGCCCTCCTCCTTCAGCGTCTCTGTCCCCCTCCTTCAGCGTCTCTCTCTGCCCTCCTCCTTCAGCGCCTCTCTGCCCTCCTCCTTCAGTGTCTCTCTCTGTCCCCCTCCTTCAGTGTCTCTCTCTGTCCCCCTCCTTTAGTGTCTCTCTCTGTCCCCCTCCTTCAGCAACTCTCTGCCCTCCTCCTTCAGTGTCTATCTCTGCCCCCCTCCTTCAGTGTCTCTCTCTGTCCCCCTCCTTCAGTGTCTCTCTCTGTCCCCCTCCTTCAGTGTCTCTCTGTCCCCCTCCTTCAGCCTGTCTCTCTGTCCCCCTCCTTCAGCCTGTCTCTCTGTCCCCCTCCTTCAGCCTGTCTCTCTGTCCCCCTCCTTCAGCCTGTCGCTCTGTGCCCCCTTCAGCCTCTGTGTCCCCCTTCAGCGTCTCTCTCTGTCCCCTTCAGTGTCTCTCTGTCCCCTTCAGCCTGTGTCCCCCTTCAGCCTCTCTCTGTCCCCCTTCAGCCTCTCTGTGTCTCCCTTCAGCCTCTCTCTGTCCCCTTCAGCCTCTCTCTGTCCCCTTCAGCGTCTCTCTGTCCCCTTCAGCGTCTCTCTGTCCCCTTCAGCCCCTCTGTGTCCCCTTCAGCCTCTCTCTGTCCCCTTCAGCCTCTCTCTGTCCCCTTCAGCGTCAATCTGTCCCCTTCAGCCCCTCTGTGTCCCCTTCAGCATCTCTCTGTCCCCTTCAGCGTCTATCTGTCCCCTTCAGCCTCTCTCTGTCCCCTTCAGCCCCTCTGTGTCCCCTTCAGCGTCTATCTGTCCCCTTCAGCGTGTCTCTCAGTGCCCCCCTTCACTTACCTTCTTCCCTGACGTCTTCTCTGCTGCTGCTCACTGACACTGCCGGACATGATGAGGTCACGCCCCCGGCAGTCAGTGAGGAGGAGGATCCGGCGCTGGATGATGGGTAAGTTGTTTTTTTTTTGTTTGTTTTTTCTATTTTCTTTTTTTTTTCTAGGCGATCGCGGCACCCCTGTGACAGCGCCGTGGCACCCCAGGGAGCCGCGGCGCACAGTTTGGGAACCGCCGTCCTAGATGAACTTTAAATTTCAGCATAAAAATAAAGCTATCAAGTATTTGTGTGCTATATAAAAAAAACAGCCAGTATTTAAGTTTTGTACAAATAATAAACTAGGGCCTGATTCATTAAGGATCTCAAATGAAGAGGATACTCATTTCAGTCTCCTGGACAAAACCATGTTACAATGGAAGGGGTGCAAATAAGTGTTCTGTTTTACACATAAGTTAAATACTGCCTGTTTTTTCATGTAACACACAAATATTTGATAGCTTATTTGTACACTGAAATTTAAAGTTGATATTTGTGTGTTACATGAAAAAAACAGTCAGTAGTTAACTTATGTGTAAAACAGAACACTTATTTGCACCCCTTCCATTGTAACATGGTTTTGTCCAGGAGACTGAAATGAGAATCCTCTTCATTTAAGAACCTTAATGAATCAGGCCCCTAATTTGCATTTATTCCTTTTTTTGCCTGACTTTCCTTAAAGACTCAGGCCCTAGAAGTGCAGCTAATTATGCTAGCTTTCCGAAGTGTAAATATCACATTAGGGGCCAATTCAATTTGGACGCGTTATTCCTAGAATAACGCGGCCTGCGCGCTATTACCTCAGCCCTCTGGGCCGCGAGCAAAAATCTGGGTTAAAATGACCGTATTAACAGTAATACTATTAGCACCGCGTTATTCCTAGAATAATGTGGCCGAATTAAATCTGCCCTTAAAAGTCCAATCTCTTTTCAAAACATCCCTTTCATTAAATAAAGCATTACCATTTTTCCCTAAAACATTGCTTGATTAAGCCTCATTTATGGCTTAAATTAATCATGAAAGTAAAGGGACAATGGGACTTTATTACATTTGGCACTTTTATACTTTGGGCAAAGTGCACATAGAAACACCGAAGTGCAACTAAAAGGCACAAGATGCATTCTTTTAAAAATAAGGGACAAGGCTTGGACTCTCTCAGCTTATAGCTGGTCCTAAACGAAATCCCTTTAGTAAATGTAAGAGCGCTTACCTGTCCTCATTCCAGCACCTGTCAGCCGCTATTCCGGGTTCGCGGTGAGGAGCTCATGTTACTCCCTGTTGGAAAACATCATGTGATCTTGTGGCGGGGAATCTGAAATAAAGGGAGGATCTGACATCATACCTGTGTCAGATCAACAGGTTAATCCTCCTGACTAAGTCCTTGTGTTCCTGGAGCCCTCTGTGGCTGTCTGTTCAGGCGTCTCTGCTTCGGTTTCCTGAATTACTGCACCTGTGCGGTCTCAGCTGTTTATCCGGAGTATCGCAGCCACCTGACCTCTGTACTAAACCGGCTTGTAAACCAGACCACTCTCCTGCTTACTCCAGTTGATCGCGGCCATCTGAATTGTGTACCGACTCGGCTTCTATACAGACCACTCTCCTGTCTAATCCTGAGTACCGCTGCCATCTGACCTGTGTACCGAATCGGCTTGTATACCAGACCACTCTCCTGTCTATTCCAGTGTACCCCGGCCATCTTAATTGTGTACCAACTCAACTTGTATACCAGACCACTCTCCTGTCTAATTCAGTGTACTGCGGCCATCTGAATTGTGTGCCTACTCAGCTTGTATGCCAGACCACTCTCCTGTCTAATCCTGAGTACTGCTGTTATCTGACCTGTGTACTGAACCGGCTTGTATACCAGACCACTCTCCTGTCTAATCCAGTGTACCTGTTACGACTAGCGGTCTATTCATCAACCCGTAGATCCAGGTAGAGAGTTCTTCACCTCTAGCAGCCACCATTCCCGTAGAGCTCATTATGCTCACAGGTACTCGGATGCCCCCAGGTCTTATACTCGCGGCAGTACAGGTGTATGAACGTACCGTAGCGTAGAGTAACGGGGTGTGGAGTCTAGCATGGTCAAAGGTAGGCCAGGGTCTGGGTTCGAAGCAGGTATCGAAGTCAAGGTCAGGCAAAAGGTCAAGTCTGGCAGCAGACAGGGTTAATCCAGGAACAAAGCAAGGGTCAGGGCAACAGGCAAACAATCGAATCCAAAAGAACAAGCAAAGGTCATACACGGGAAGTCCAAATAGAATTACAGGCTCAGGCTCAGCAGCAGGCAAGGACACAGAAAGACTGGAACTAGAACCGGCAGCGAGGCTAATCCCTCCCTGCCTTATATACAGATGTAGGCCAATGGGTTGGGGAATGCAATCAGCCACAGGGGGCTGATGATTGCTGCTACCTGTCCTAATTTGAGCACACGCCCGACTGCACCTAATGCCTAGGCAACGGCCGAGACGTTACCCGGAAGTGACTTCCCGGTCGTCATAGCGACGGCCGGGACGCAGGTGAGAGAGTCGCCGCGGCTGGGCACCGCCGCGGCTCGTAACAGTACCGCGGCCATCTGAATTGTGTACCGACTCGGCTTGTATACCAGACCCCTCTCCTGTCTAATCCTAAATACCGCTTCCATCTGACCTGTGTACTGAACCGGCTTGTATACTAGACCACACTCCTTCCTACTCCCGAGTACCGCTGTCATCTGAACTGTGTATCGAACAGGCCTGTATACCAGATTACTCACTGTCCACTCCAGAGTTCCGCTGTCATCTATCCTGTACACCTACTTGGGTCGCATCCAGCTCTCCGTCTGCTCAGTCCAGATTGTCCTCAACTATCCTCCAGTGAATACCACAGCACCATAAAGGTATCTACTTCCACTATTTTGTATTGTCAGCTTCACCTATCCGCTCATGTCTAGGGGTCAAACCAAGGGCCGCGACCTGCAGATCCCTAGCAGCTAAGTCATTCCCACCTTGCGGTGGTTCTTGATGAAAACCAGGGGGCTGTTAGACTTTGCGCCTTGCTAGGTCTGCCAAATCTAGACTGAGTGTATCCTGAGTGTAACAGTAAAGTGGAAATGACCCTACAGCCAGGGCCGTTGCATGCCCTAGGGGCGCCTCCCACTTGGAAGCGGCAGCCCCACCCACACTTCTTTTTACCAAGGCAGGTGGACATGGGGGCCCAATCCTCAGCTCCTCAGACTGGGAGAGTGGCTCTTGGTTGTGACATCATAGATGAGCATCACTGACACGGGGGAGCGGCAGCAGGCAGCAGTTTCACTTTTAAGAAGCTGCTGCATATCCTTCTTGTCAGTCGTGAATCTCTCTCCTCATTGGTTTCCCCTCACAAAAGTTATCAAATTGTAAAAAACAAATAATTCCAATGTATTAAGTTAACATTCCCTTTTATATAGACAAGTGTAAGGCGCTACTCAACATACTAAACAGGAGTCATAACTTGAAAAAATCATCAAATCAATACACATAATGTTTTGTATTGAAATACATTGTTCAGTCCGATTGTAATTATTTACACTATACATTGTAGAAAAAGATTCTACATGAATTCATAGGTTGGTGAAACTACAGAGCAAACTCTTTGAAAATACTGTCAGATTAGTATTTATTCACATTTATACAATATACATGTAAAATTGTCTACATTAAATACTATATATATAATATTATATTTCAATGTTGCAGTATTGTCTTGGTATTTTAACTATGTTCCTGCACCTTGCTACACCTGCTGAACCACCATAGTCCTGAATGACCACTGTATGATCATAAGGCCAGCTACCCACCAGTATTTGACTTGTGTTGAAATGCATGTTTGTCTTGCAATTGTTTAACTTGCGTTTTTTAGATCATTTGAGGTCTCTATTGACCTCTGCTTGCTTGATGCTGTATTGGCTGCAAACTGGCCATAATTTATGCTCAAAAATTCTGACCGTAAAATCAATGCGTCCAGCTTTACACCTGTAGCATATACTTAGGGTTTGTCAGGCTAACCTCAATGGATACATATGGTAATCTAATTCCTTATTCTGCCAAAGTTCACTTTTCTTTATAACAGAAATGTTCCTATAACATTTTTCTATACCCTATTTTCTACCACATTAGCAAACAGTTTGATAACACACGGTGGCTGGATCCACACAGGAATGGAAGGAAATAACTTATGTTAAAATATTTTTTTTTTTTTTAGGCATTGCATGTCTGATATATATTGTTGTAAATGCAAAAAATTTATGAAGATATTGCCATTTTTTGAGACATAATTTTTTGTGACACTGAAATAGGAAATTCCATGTTAATTACCATCTCTTCTGGGCCAGGATCAGTAGGGGATCTCATGTCCTGTGTTTATGTATAGCAGAGATAATAGGGAGATGTTTCAATGAAGAAACATACTGTTTTTTGTTAAATTACAAAGTACTGTATATTTAAATCCCAATTTTAGATAACTCATTACTATATGTGACCAGAGCTATTTCTTGTTGCTAAACATTATTATGTAATAAACAATGTTTTGTAAGTTCTCCTGTTGACATGAAGGTAGGTCTGCCCTCATTCAAACCGAGGAGATGAGTGAACTGGGCATGCTCATAAAGTCTTAGCCCAGTGGTACAGTCAAATCTAGTCCTGATTGTTTGGCTCGGAGCAGTCTAAACCCTCTCCAAGATTGACCACGATGCTCAAAGATCCAGTAGGATTGGTGCAACATTTAAAGTACTTATTTAAATTTATGTCAGGGGTAGAGACCAGTTTTGATTCTACATAAAGAGCACGTTTCCACATTGTGGTGTAACATCTTGTACGTCTGGATGAATCACCAGTATTGCATATTGATGTGTAACAATGTTTGTAAGGACTACAAAATACCTACTTCCCGGTATCCTAAACCCCTTTCCTCCTTCCTTACTCTCCCTATTCCTAAACATCCCTACTTTTACACATCCCTAAATACCCCTCCACTTCCACCATCCAAACTATCCTTTTGCCCCTCCTTCCTCCACTGAGACACTTAACTATTTACTGAATTCCACTCATTTCACTTACCTAATCTCCTCACCTCAGAGTATTTTATACTACAATTAGTTGCACCAGTACTGTGACCTTATTAGTGTTGATTCCATTACTCATGTTATCACCTATTGCTCCCCTTAGCCTTCCATAGCAGGAATTGCCTACTTTCACTAATCCACCTTCTATGGACCACGTTTGCATCTCCATACCAAATACCTACAGACTGTTCGTAACAGCAGGTAATTGATGTTTTTTGTTTTGGCTTCTGCAGTGTTGTATACATAATGATATCAGGCTGAGTGTGATCACATGATTGCTGCTTACCTAGAGCTTAATATGACACCTGTCCTGATTAGTGACTGCTGCTTTAAACACTTGTCCGTGTCATTGACCTGTTGCCGGTTATAGCATTCAAACACTCCTGTTGTAAGTGGGGATAGGGCTCATACTTTTCTGTGGAGACTTGTAGCTTTACGTTTTATCTCTGGAAGACTGTAAATGAAGAAGAAACAAATTGTTAATCTTGAAACAAGCAGATCAGCCAATATAATAAAGTTAAGATCATAGTCCTGCCTTGTCTTTGAAGAGGCCTGCATGGCCTAAACAGGTAGGCAAGTTCAAGGACAAACCCAAAACAGGATAACTAATATCACCTTTTGGGAAATTAAAGAACCAGGGCCTACTCTCAATGGAAAAGGCAATTTACCTTATCATTGAGGTGAGTATCACGAGTAGGGCACAATCATTCTAAATTTTGAACCCATTTGTACCAGTGGGTGCAATCCACTAGACCTCATAGTTACATCAGTTAGAATATTCCAGAAGGTGGCCCTGGTTAGGTTCCCCTTAAGGCCTGGGATCCGTCAACCCCTATTACTTAACGGGATGTGCTATATATTATGTAGCCTGTCATCCTCAGGGATAATAACAAGTGAAGTGAGTGGTGCCCTTTTAATTAATATATACAAGTAGTTTAGCAACAGAACATCTATTTGTATGCAAGGGTAGTGGACAAAAACTGGCAACACCACTATAAACATTGTATTCCTGGAACAGAGCTCTTCTGTCAGGACAGAAATACTGCAACATGGGTTAAGAAAGTGGTCTCTCAGACCATTAAAAAGTGATTTGTATTGACCTTGAATTTCTAAGGGAATAACTAAACACAAACCTGGCAGGGAAAATAATTTCCAACAACATTATGGAGTCACCCAAAACACTTTGCTGATGGAAACAAGCACTCAGGGTTGTAAAGTTCTTTAGGTTGGAACCATATATGCACTCAGCCATTTGTCAAGAACTTGATGAAGGATTATTCATCTGAACATATCACCTTCCTCCACTATTGTCAATTGCTTGTGCTGTTTGCACCACTGAATTCTCAATTGTGCATTACCAGGTGTGATAGGTAATATGATTGTCAATTTGATTTGTCTGGCGGGGTGTCGTGATGTGTCTTCTGGGGGTGTCGAGATGAGTCTGGAGGGTGGCTATACAGTATATATATATGTAACGTCCCCTTGTGGGGTTATAGTAAACCTGGCACCATAGTGACTCAGGCTGGTTGCTATGCTGGCAACACAATCTAGCCTGCTAGAGTTAGAAGAAGGCGGGGCTGTCAGCAAGGAGGGATTTGGAGAGGAGGAGGAGGAGAGAGAAGAAACAGAAGAAGGTGGAAGAGGAGGTGTGTTGGTCACAAAGAAAAAAGTGTGTTAAAGAGAAGAAAATGAAAGAAAGAGATAGATGAGAGCGGATGTGAAAGCTGGGGACCTAGGTCAGTTGGGTGGAGGTCCCAGGCTCCCCTGGTATTGACCCAGGAGCGGGTGAGTGGCAACTGCTGCCTATTGACAAACACTGCTGTCCCCTAATTAACAGTGGGGGGAGTCACATTAGGGTAGGACCCCAAAAGAGAAGGGGGATGCATGCAGCAGTGTGGCTGCATATTTTGAGGGAAGAAGTCCCCAATCCCAAGAGGGGAGAGAGGAGGGGGAAGTTTTGCTTGGAAGTGACCCTAGAGAGAGGGTTGCTGTAAGAGGCAATGTAGCAGCAGTATCAGAGCACAGGTGCTGAGGGAACACAGAGAAGTGTCAGAGCCCAGGGGGTGAGAGAACACAGAGAAGTGTCGGAGTCCAGGGGTTGGAATCATCCCTGCAGAGGAGGGAGTTGAGCTGCAGTTGGGAGTTACACGACTTGTGTCAGAATTGCATTGGGGAGAAGCCGCCTGCTCAAGGGAAATTTTTGCTTGTCAGCATCCATGTGTATCATACCTGCAGGGATGGGATGTCAGCTGCAGTAGAGTATGGAGTATGGAGTGTAGGAGACATGTGAACTGTGTGCTATAATATCTAGATAACATTAAGAACTGTGCTGGACAGAGTAAAGAGCTGTATATATTTCTGTATTGCTGCAACCATTTTGATTATCGTGCTGGAGGAAGAGGAATGTAAATAAAGAGTTCAGTTTGTGATAGAGATGGTCTGGTCCCCAAATTATTGTGACTTGTGACTGCACCACAAAGTGACATAACATGTATTCCACTACCTACAAAGAGACTTTGTTGTAAAGAAGTACCTGCATGTGCAGGGGCCCCCAGTGTTATGACTGCCTAGGTTTTGTATCTGGCAGCAGTACCTATAATCCACCAGAGGTGCTACTGTTCTACTCCTGAACTCTGGAACATGCCTGAAGGAGTTAATCTCCTTGTCTGATGCCTAATTAGAACTGCACCTGTTGCACTGCTTCAAATACCTGCCTCAAGCTGTGCTCTGTGTAGTTCACCCATTTATTCCTGTCTGCTGCCCTGCTCCTGTGCTGTTTAGTGTATACCTTCTGGATTGAACTTCTGTGTATGACCCCTGCCTGTACCTTGGACCTTGCCTGTGACCCTGATTCGTTTGCCTGTACCTTGGACCCCACTGTATTGCTTATGACTCGGACCTTTGGCCTGACTTCTGGACTTTGCTTATTCGCTTATGACCTTGATCTCTGCCTGGCTATTTGGATTTGTTTGTCTGATCTATGCTTGATCCCTGGACTCTGTCTGCTTTCCTGGACAGCCTTGTGCCTTCTGGACTGGGGTAAACTTATAATACCTGTTCCTGCCATTTTTACTATACAGTCTCTTTAGGAACCTGTTCTTATCCATGGATCTGAGTTATTTTTGTTTGTGTATTTACCTGAATAAAGACACTTTGCTTTACACTTCCGTTGCTCTTTGTGAATGCACTGGGATTCATAACACCCAGGTCATAAGCACTCATGCCAAGAGCTATCCATGACCAGAGAAGGAGGTGCACCGCCTAACCTATGAACCTCACAACACACACAGTGACGGGGGAGATAGTCCTCAATATTATATATATATATATATATATATATATATATATATATATATATATATATATATATTGTAACAAAAGGAGGCATTTAGATGGCAATATGCAGAGAAAGCAGGGAAGTAAAGTAAAACATTTGTGCAGCAATGCACCTAGATTGAATGTAAAGACCTATGTGTAACAAACAATAGTTTAAGTTTGGTTAACTTACATGCAGAGGAATCCTTCCTCTCAGCAAACAGACAGGGTCGGTCTCTTTAGTGCAAACAGAGACAGTGATGGGGCGTTTCCTTTTAAAGAGAAGGTGGGTGTGTCACCTGTCCATCAAGCTAAGGCTGGGGGAGGAATATCAGGTATAAAAGCTTGTTTGTATCATTTGTGCACTGAGATCAACGCTGGGGAACCTGGCTGGTCTTGAGAGAGCTGAGCTATGTCTAGCTAGCGTTTATGGTCTCCAAGTATTGCTGTGAAATCTGCACGATGTCAAAACATTTACCATCCTGACAATAAAACTACATAAAAAGGAAGAAGTTGTTCGCGTGTGCTTCTGCAATTGCAGGCTCTTGCCACAATATATATATATACATTATATATACACACAGGGATACTCTGCACTCTCCAAATACATAATCAATGCTGTACTAACTGCTTTTCTACATTAAAAACAGAGAACATTAGTTCCACATATTGCAATATATGTCAAGCTGCCCAGTTTACATATTGCAATATATGTTAAGCTGACCAACTCACACCAAAGTCTTCCCATTCTGGTTAGTTCTAACATGATTAATTGCTATGCTTTTTTTTATCTGGGTTACAGGCTTACAGCTTTTAAAGGCAAGTCTTTCCCAAGCGTAGTATTTGATCATGTTAGGACTGACCAGAATGGGAAGACTTTCGCGTGAGTTGGTCAGCTTAACATATATTGCAATATGTGAAACTAACATTCCCTGTTTTTAATATAAAAAAGTAGTTAGTACAGCATTAATTATGTATTTGGAAAGTGCTGAGTATCCCTGTTTTTTGTCTATAGAATGTGGGCAACCCCCTCTTGCACCCCAGTCTGTACATGGAGGGCCTGAGTCATTAAGACACGCATACTGAGCGCATTCTCCCCCCTGATATTGAAGCAGCACGTTTAACTTACGTTCCTCCCTTGTGGTCCTGCTCCTCTTCTGTTTGAGGTTCCAGCACTGTACAGCAGAAATTTTCTTGTTGTCTCTTTTTGACAGGCAGCCTGGCGACATATGCGCTCAGTGTTGGCTGCTGTACTTAGTCTTATTATATGTATATATATATATATATATATATATATATATATATATATATATATATATATATATATCAAACATGCATGCACGGACACACACACACTCTGTGGCCATTTTTAATATGTACACATGCATGTTAATGCAAATATCTAATCAGTCAATCATGTGGCAGCAACTCAGGACATAAAAGTATGCAGACATGGTCAAGAGGTTCAGTTGTTGTTCAGACAAAACACCTGAATAGGGAAAACAAACGGATGAGAGTTTATTGAGTGACTATTTGGAACTATATTCAGATGACCTGAACAGACTGTATATTGGGATTTTATTCACTTTATCTTGTGAACGTTGAAGTGCATTTTATATATATTTTTATATTTTATACACTATATATTGTATTTTTTATTTTTATATTTATATTTATTTATTTTACATGCCATCATATAATCCATTTATGTTGTGATATTCAGAAAACCTGTTCATTTCATTACCCTCCCAGCTGCGCCTAATTCCAAATTTCTGTTTTAAAATGAACAAAAGTTCAACTGATTCTTACTTTTTTATACTACTGTAATCATGTGACGTAAGTAGCAGAGTGACATCTTGTGGTTAGAGATACTAATGCCATGTTGTGTCCTTTAATGCAATGTTATGTAAGACATACAAACCTTACCAATCATCCTGCTTCTAGTAAAAGTACAAGAGAGATACAATATTGTCCTCTAGTGGAAATTTGGAATATTACACATACAGAGCACTAGTTCTTGATATTTATAGATTTCATAGCCAATTAGAGTTTATGCACATTTCAGTAATTCACAGCCAGTGAATCAGTTCCTGAATGCAAAGCTAAAGACAAGAGGTAAAATAGAGGTCATGATAAGGCAGAGCTTACTTGATATTCCGTCAGATTGCCTTAACTCCTCATTCTCTTCATCATCATCATCATCATCATCATAATGCATTTATTTATATAGCACCACTATTAGGAACCATTACTATTTATAGAGTATAACAAGGAAACATTGTGCTGCTCCTGTATCACTGCCATTTGAGCATCCACCAAAAAAACTGTTATTGGGAAAATAAGTGTGCAGGGGCAACATAAGGGCATTGCCATGGGAGGAGAGCAGAAGGGACAGTGGACTGCAGCTAATATATAATATCTGCTTGCAACCACCCTTTATTTTTATTATTATTCTTATTCTTATTATTATTATTATTATTAACTTTTACTGATAAGGCACCACAAAGGGTTTGCAGCACCGTACATGACGTGTCACCCTTAGAAAAATTTCAAGTTTTAGTGATATTGGTAGGGTCCGCAACTTATCACACGGTCGTCATCATCATCATCATCATTATCATCACTGTTAATGATTTTTCTATTCATAAAGGGTTTTGCAATTCGTGTTTTAGCTTTGAAACAGGAGATATTGGAGATTATTGAATACATTTATGTACAAAGATATATTCAAACTGTTTATAAATTTGCCTCGTTGCTCCCACCTCCCACATGATCGAACCTCCAGGTTCTCCTGGAGGGGAGACATAAAAATTTGGCAAGTGTGGACTAACCTGAAATACCTGGAACAAATGTGCCTGAAAGAAAGGGTCCAAATCACACCCAAACAAAGCTATAAAAGGTGGCTTTACCAAATATTACAATTATTCAATAATTATGCAAATTGAATATGTCAGTTTTCATTGTTAATGTTTTTGTAAAACAAACTTAGTTTGATTTTCAGTGCTTTGAAAAAATTCACAGAGAACAAAATTTCAGCGTAAGATTTTGTAATTCAGTAAAATAAAATAATGAATTTTACTCTTGAGATTGATTGTACTCTTCATGTCATATGTTTATGCATCCGGTCAGTATTCCAGACTATTCCAGACTCAGGCAGAGGACCCAGAGGACCCTACACTCGGGTCTCTGGAGCTCAGCAGTGGTTTGAGGTGGCGTGTCTCCATGGCAATGAGAGCTATGCTATAAAACAGGGGTGTCCAACCTTTTAGCTTCCCTGGGCCACATTGGAAGACGACTAGTTTGTTTGGGCCGCACATAAGATACACTAACAATAACGATAGCTGATCATCCAAAAAACCATAGAAAACATAGTTAACATATATACATGAGAAATAAAGTGATATATATATATATATATCACTTTTTTTCAAATCCCCCTATACTTACCTTTCAATCGCTCTGTTCAAAAAATCCTCTCTAGTTATTATACTATAATCACTTTTTGTATTGTTTTGATGCAATATCAATAAAGTGCATTTAAGCCAGGCATTATATATCAGGGTGACCTGACCAGGCCTGCGGTACCTGACATATACATCACTGTGACCCCAAATTGTGACCTGTTTTGCTAATTACACCACTATGTTAGTTAAGGGATAACCACTTATAATGGGCCAAAGAGAATAATATATAATGCCCCATTAGTAATACAAGTAGAAGAATGTAGCAGGGAGATAAGGTCCATGATGCTCCAGGACCAGGTGACTTTTATTCACTGGTCAGCGTCCCTTGAAATAATAAAAAAATCCCCCTTAACTTACCTTTTAATCGGTTTGTTCTCCTGTCCTCTTCTCTTCTTTTCTCCAATTCTGTGCTGCTGATTGTTCTTCTCGCGCGGGTGACTCCTCTGTGCTGTGCTCCGCAATGGATGTTGGGCGTGATGAAATCACGCCCGACATTCACTGCAAGCACCGCACGGAGGAGGAGACAAGGGAGGGAGCCGGAGTACCAGCTGACGTGACCGCAAGGTAAGTATTTTCTTTTCCTTTTTTTTTTGCAGGATTTTTTTTTCCATTAACAGTGCTACCCCCTTGCCACAACCAAAACTCCTTCTGGGCCACATTTACAGGTGTGCTGGGCCGCGGGTTGGACAACCCTGCTATAAAAGGTATCGTGCCGGCGTCTAAGACCCAGTTATCTCAGGTGTCCTAGATGTGAGGTGCTCCTGCTCCAGTGTGACTTGTTTTCTCTTTGTGGATATGGTGCCTAGTTGGGTACAGATTTCATAAGGTTTTTTAAGATAGGTGCTATGCCATTTTAAATGGCTGTGTGAGCTGCTCTGCCATAGTTAACAGGTTGCTTGGTCCTTGTTGGTTTTAGCTGTGTTATATGAGACATGACTGTACTTTATAGTTCATAGTGATAAATGCCTCACATAGAGGTAGCAGATTATTAAGGGGAGGGGCAAAATATATTTTAGCCCCAAGGTCTGTAATCGCTCTCCATGGCCCACTCCAGGCTGCTTCTCCAAATCTAGTCCCCTAAATTACTACCTCCCGAGGGCTTTGTCACCATTGTGGCCTTTTCACCAAGTCACCATCTCTCTAATACCCAACAGATAATTGAGTATTTTAAAGTTTTCCAGGATGCCTACTGAAGCAATGTGTAACATACTCTAGATTTGTTTTGCTTTGGTAGGTTCCTGCTTTAGCATTTCAAGATATCTGCCAGGTACCTAGCTTGTATTTACACACTGTGTAGTTATGTTTATGTTCCACTTTCCAAAGATGTCGCTCATAGAGCCAGTAAGGAGTGACATCTTTAAAATACCTTGTAAGGATTACTTCCTGTCTGTTTGTAATACATTTATATTGCTCTGATATGTACTATAATCTCCTCCTCTAGGGGTTTGAATGTAGGCCCTTGTGCAGCTGAGCAATTGCCTTGCTCCTGAGCCATGGACTTGCCCACAAGGGAAGCAAATAAATAACACCCACCAGAGAGTCAGAACGGTCACATGGCGTGGAACGTAAAGACGCCAATCACCAAGCATCAACAAATGCCACATTTTGAATGCTCATTATTCATATATCTAGAGGAAGATGTGTGAGGATGCTCTCTGTGACTATTAGTAGCCCAGACTACAGTACACTGATGTACACACTGAACTCGCTACATTGCTATCTAAATAACACTTCAGCTTTTACTACCTGATTTATGTCCCCCCATTATTTACATATTTTACATCCTCACAACACACAGACTGTCACAATCCACAATTGTTCTCTTTACTTGTCATTAGCACCATTACCTATCTAGGCATAGAGATACACAGGCAGTTAATTGTCATCTCAGTAGGTGTATTTGCTAAAATGCGCAGATTGGCGCAAAACCAAAGTAAAATGTATGTACTTGTGCCATTATCAATCTATGTGTAGAATCACACACACAACTCATTGCACTATCAACCAGTATACATGTTAAAACACTACATGCAAAACATTTGTACGTTTTTAGCGGCATCTGAAAGGGATTCAACTCTTGAAATAACTCTGAAAATATGTCAGAGGAAAACATGTGTCCGTGTAGTCACCATGACCTCATATCAGTGGTAATGAAGGTAATCATGAAAATCAGCCTTACATGGAGAAAAGAAAAACTAACAACAATTTTCTTTTAATTCAATTCCATATCTCACATTATAAGTAGATATTTCGGTCCTATGTTTGGACCTTTGTCAAGACAACCACATAGAACGACAGAAAAGACAGATATTGAAAAAACCTGACTTCTTATACTAGCCCAAATTGTCTTCAGTTGCAGCTCATGTTTCGTTGACAGGTGATAGTCTGCATATGATTTATGAGGCAATGGCTCCCTTGTGTTCGCTATGAGGCTCTCTAAACAATATGCATTCTACCTTGGAATGCATAAACTGGAAGCGCCAAAAACAGAAGTACACAAGCTAAACCGGAACCAAACACCGCAATTCCTAGGTGAGTCACTGGGACACCTGCCTAGTAGGTGTCTATTCCCCATGAGTATCTAAGATATGTAACATGGAGGGTCAATAACGAACCTCCACTATCAAATGCACATTCTGGCGATGTCTGTTCCAGTTTGTAACGCATTGACTGGAAGTGCAATGACGCACTTCCTGTAAAACAAGCGTTTTGGTTTCCTTTTTTTCTGTAAATGATGTTTTGCCTCATTTTCATATGCAATTTTGGAGCAAGGGATTGAGTCCTATTTTGCATCTACTCAGAACCCCAAATCTCAGATCTGTCGGATTTCTTCGAATCCGAACCGCTCAACTAATTAAAACCACTAACAAGTGAAGTTAATAACATTGATTATCTCTTTACAATGGCATCTGTCAAGAATGGGATCTATTCGGCAGCAACTGATCAATTAAGACTTGAAGTTGATGTGTTGGAAGCAGGATAAATGATTCCTAGGGTATGGATCTGAGCGACTTTGATAAGGAACAAATTGTAATGATAAGACAGGTCTTGTGGAGTTCTCCCGGTATGCAGTAGTAGTACCTACCAAAAGTGGTCTAAGTAAGGACAACCGGTGAACTGGTGAAAAGGTCATTCACACCCAAGGCTCATTGATAAGCGTGGGGAGCGAAGGCTATCCTGCCTGGCACAAATTCCTGAAAAAGATGAAGCTGGCTATGATAGAAAGGTGTCAGAACACACAGTGCATAGCGGCTTGCTGCATATGGAGTATGTGCAGCAAGCTGAAAGCGGTGGACAGGGGTATATGACAATGTGCACATGAGCATGAACTGGACCATGGAGCAATAGAAGTAGGTAGCCTGGTCTGATAAATCACATTTTCTTTAACATCATGTGGATGGCCAGGTGAGTGTGCGGTGTTTACCTGGGAAAGACACGACACTAGGACCCACTATTAAAAGAAGGCAAACTGGCAGAGGCAGTGTGATGCTCTGGGCAGTGTGCTGCTGGGAACCCTTGGGTCCTGGCATAAATGTGGATGTTACTTTTTTTATCTTACAGTCTTTTATCTCATTATCAGTACAAAATTGTGCACATTAAGTCTTATAAGCTAATAAGTGAATATTGCAATCTCTTCTAAAAATATTAAACACATTTTTTATAGGCACTCAAGTATGTTGTAAAAAAGTACAGGATCAATACTGTTGTAATCATTTACCTATATATAAATACATAATAATAGTTAAATCAGTTATTTTCATTAGGTTAAATGCAGTTCAATAAAAAAAGAACGTAATAGCGGCTCAGAAAGGTTACTTTGAATTGGTATATGCCAAGGTCAGGGTGTTCTGAAATTCTGAGGGATAAAGGCAGATGCGGTACAAAGATTAATATGGAATCCAAAAATAACGTAAGAGGTCATTGTGTACTGTTTACATGGACACATAAGCCCTTGAAGGTTTTCCATAAATGAAAATCTGTTAGCCGTTGCCATAACAAAGAGACAAATGAACAATAAAAAAAACGTTATTGGGGTGAGTCCAAGATCCTTAAATTAGCAAAGAAAATCTAAAATGTGCTGAAAAACTGCCTTTTTAAAAAAAAAAAAAAAAAAAGCTTCTATTTCAACACTAGATAATGCCACAGTCTGAAAGTTATATATTGTTATATTTGAATGTAATTTAACTGCAGTTTTACTTTAAAAGGCTTAACGGCTGATATCCTGACTTCCTTTGCCTTCTTACTCTTAGTTAACTATAATCTTAAATAGCTGACACGAGACCTGAATGTGGCAAATTTAAATAGCTTATTTATATATGGTGGTGGAGAAGAGAGCAGTCAGTCCGACATCCACCAGGAAAAACCCAACTGTCCCAGCATTAATCATGGGACCTCATCAACTGAGGAACAATCAAACCCTGGGTTCAAGTGGGGGACAAGGAATCACACTCCGGGCACACATATCTACCTTAGCAGGACACCGCGTCTCGGGTTTACAGAACCCCCCCCATCCTCTGGGCTCGACAGAATGCAACCACAGGGCAACCCACAGGGGTGGTACCTGTACCGAGACTATAGCCGATTCACTCGAAGAGAGGTGGGTTCAGCGTGCCCACTACTGTAATGTGTGCCACAAACACTAGCCGTCGACTGGGCTGCATTTTCTGGCCCCGCCCGCATTTCTGTGAGCCGTGACCAGCCACCATACCTACACCTAACGTTGCCAAAACCTCATATATATCCTGAACAAAGAAAACTATGGCCTCATCACTCAAATGCACCCCGTCCCGCCTATATAGCGAGGGGTTCTGGAATGTAATTCGCAGGTGCTCAATCTGCAAACCACCTATCGAGTGGATGAAACGGGCAACTACAGAATTAACTTTCTCCTCACCTCATCTGCCACCCGCTCCTCAAGGAAGGATCGCCAAATCCTCCTAGGCACCATCCTCCCTTGTCATCTCCTCGTCTGATGACAAGGAGGCACGAATCCTCGCCAGATCATACTGGATCCGTAGAATCAACTCAATCAATTTATTACAACCCAAATCAATCCCCCCCTAGATGTATCACCAGAACATGGGGGACCCCTAGCCAAGCCACATTAGCCCCCAGGAGCTCTCTGAACCCAGGTCATTGTAAACCTCTATGACCTATCCAAGCACAACTACCGACCCCGCGAAAGGAGAGATATCCCCAGTTGCCCTATGTAAACCAGGCCAATGAATATATGAGTGTCTCAGCACCCAAATCCGCAGCGGGGTCTGTAAGGCAGGAAAGAAAACCAATATGTTAGTACACCAAGGTAGCAGCAATATGGAACCAGCAAGAGGAAAGCAAACTCAGAGGAGCACCCAGAAAAGAAAAATGAAAAAGAAAGAACTAAAGAAAGACAAGGGAAGAAACCTCTTACACTCTAAGAGCACACAACTCACAAGGCAAAAGGAGAAGCAAAGGGTGAGTGGGAGCACAGACGAAGGTAAAACCATAAAACTTTGTGGTGCCAATTGGCAATCAGGCCCACTTTTTTAGAGGAAAAAAAGGAGGAATCCCTTCATGCCCAGCCTCCAAAGACCCAAGCAGCCAAAACTCTGTGCCCCATCAGCAGTATATAGAGCAGGAAAGAAAAGATTAGGTGAGAGGAGCAGGCCGCACATAACGTTTGTATAATACCTTCATTTTCCACCTACCAAGCTCTTGGATAGCCTACCCGGAAGAGCCTGCCACCGTTGCAGACTTGGCGGCCCCAATTCAAAATAAATGGGTGCCAAAATGGGACTTGTCCAAACCCAGCTTGGCCAGCAGTCGCTTAAACACAACTGAAAACTGGTACCTGGTGAGATGGAAATCAGTCAACGTAATATCCATCATCCAGTCAGAAACCAATGAACGGGAACAAGTCTGGATGAAGAGGGAGAAGTCGAAAAGCCGACTCAATGTTGACTTTCGCCAGCAGGGCCCGGGAGCAAAACTCCTCATCTTATCCAATGCCTCCTCGAAGACTGGTACACTACACTGCAGAACTTCTCAGGGATAGCATCATTCAAGATGCATTGTGTGGGAAGGAAAGGTGCTGAATCAGCCAGAAATTTCCCGCAACCTCTTTGGGAACCACCCCTACTGGGGAGACCACCAAGTCCTAATAAGGGTTGCTCCGAAAGGGCCTGATCATCTGCCCGAATGCAACTTCCTTGTGCACTGTATACGCCAAAACTTTAAGGAACAAACTTGCCTATTTCAGGTTTCCTACAGTGGCTGTCTTAACAGATCACACAATAGGTAACCGAAAACCATGAAGGAACCCATCTCGTAAAAATTCCACTGCCTCCTTAAGTGGGTTGTGGTCCAGCCACAGGCTGAGACTTAACACATTAATTGGGGATGTGGCTTTCCACAGCACAGGTAGCGAGTAGGCTATCAGCTCCTCCTCCACCTCTCACCGGCCTATCACAAGACTTGGCAGGGTGTTTGCCCCCGCAGTGCAGGCAAGTGTGAGAGAATATATACACTGCTCTTGTTAAAGGGGTAGCAACGGCCCCATCCTGCCCCGTCCCGGCTGCTGGCATCACACTGCTCCCTGAGTAACATCCCCCCAACCATCGTGGGACACCTTCAGCCATCCCTATATCCTAGCATGAGGCTCGCATGGCCATCATATTTTTCACGGAATGCTTTATCATAAGCCATCCACACACGCAAAGATGTGTAAATTTCATGGATCATCTGAAGGTACTTCAATATGTCCATCCAGTCCAGGGAAGGAGTCTACAAGTAACATGCCGCAAAAAAGTACGCCCCTGTCAGCCAATTCTTATAGGACTTATAACTAGCTTCACTCCCGCCACCGCACGTGAGGTATTGGGACACCACTTTCTTCTTCTTCTCCGTCATAGCAAACATATTGATGTATCTGCCTTTATAAATCCTGTCCAGCATGACACTCTAACCTCTTGAAATACACCAGTGCTAGCGCAGCGCTCCCTTTCATCACCTGTGAGACGGGAACCTCTGAACTGACCAGCCCGCCTCCTCACCGCTCAACCGTCCTCACGTGGTCCAAAATGCTTGCGCAAATTTTTAAGAAGCTTCAGGGGGCAGGCCTCTGAGTCGTCAGACTTCGCACTAGAACTATAGTAGTCAGACCACACAGATTGCACATCAAGTAAATTAAATTGTTCATGCTCACCTGCAAACACGGATCTGCCCTCGGAACCGCCCACCTGACCATCCATGTCCGACAGCGCCCGAAAACGGCACTCGCAGTTCACCGATCTTGCATACCGCTCATCAGCATAAGCGCTACCATCTGCTGGGAGAGAGATGTTATTGACAGAGGCCTAAAAGAGGGAACTACGAGATGTCGACCTACACTCCCTATCCTCCAGTATCAACGAACCCTACCCTGTTCTGTGAAATTGCTCCTCCCGTTGCCTAGCCCTCCGTCACCATGCTCTGACCTACTATGCAACTGGGACCTGCACAGATCGGCCATACTGCACCCACTGCCCACAGAACCACAATGAGACCCCTGACCATATTGGCTGATCGGATCACTGGCTTCTCCTAACCGCTGCACCTGCCTTTCCTGATGAAACTCGCCTGCAGTGAAACCTGTCCCTCCTGTCCTACCTGCGGAAGCACTTCTCTGGCTCCCAGAAACTGTGCCCCCTGGGATCCAGTACCCGTAAGCTGGGGGGCCCTGCTCTTACCCCTAGCAGCCACCCTGAGCCCCTGTCTGAGGAGCCTCGCCTTAGCAGGGGGAGCCACCCCCACAGCTTCATACCCCACCTGGGGGGATTTTTTCCATCCCCAGGGCCCGTGTATTCCAGGCCCCTAATGCCCACGGGGGGAACTACCCCAGTCTGTGAAAACTCAGCTGAGGGGCAACCCTATTCCCCCCAGCACAAAAATGGCCATGGGACCTAGCGTCCTGATTTGCGGCAGGAGAAGCCACTCACCCCTGGCCACCCTGCTGCCCCTAGGTGACAAGCTGCCGAGCCGCACTACCACCTGCGTGCCCTGAGTCCCTGCACTGCTCAGGGACACAGCCATCACTTCCGGTTTGGCAGCGCAAGACCCGGGCAGCACCGTACCGCTCTGCCACGGGCCGCGCCATGGGCACCCTCACCCATCCGCTGACCTTCCTGGGAAGCGGGTCTCGATCGAGATCTCCATGCCAGTAAAATCTACTGAGGGAAGGGGGATAAAAGAGGCAGGAGAACGGGACTGGGACAGGTGAATCACTAAGGGAGAGGAGGCAGACTCAAAAACGCAATTTACAAAAGTAAAGATATGTGAACTAAAAAGGGGGGAAAAACAGAAAAGACAGGGGGGTTATAGAGATAAGGAAAGGGGAAACAACTAGACAAAGAGAAAAAACCACAGGAGATGTTAAAAACAATAAAAAATGCAGCACAGGTAGGTAGGAGAAAAAGATACTCATCCACCAATGTTCAGACTGCAGAGACTGCTTAATTCTCTGCCCATCCAACTTATAGACCCTATCTACCCCTCTCCTATGACAACAGAAGGGTGTACTCCATAATTAACTATAAACCCGAGAGAATAATTCAGTTTGAAGAGACATCCTCAGCTTTTAAATTGCCTTCAGGCTTATTTCAGCCTTCAGTTCTTTTTATTGCTTGCAAATTACAGTGCGCTGATTGTATTCCTTGCAATACAAGGGATGCAAATAAGTTTATTATTTTGCACAGAAGGAAAATACTGGCTGTTTTTTTCATGTAGCACACAAATACTTGATAGCTTTCTTTTTACACTGACATTAAAAGTTGATCTAGGACATGCTGTACTCCAATTATAAATATATCCTCACATTTTAAATTTATCTCCTCCTCCAATGTGGTTTTGCCAAGGTTCAAAGGTTCAAAGTTACTAATTTTTTTGCCTTACTTTCCTCAATGAATCATGCCCAATGCGTTTTTATCAGAAATTGTCCGTTTTTGGGGACCAATATGTTGTTTGAGGTTCTGTCCATTTCCAGTCTGCTCACACACGTCAAGAATTGGACATATCTATGTCAGAACGCATTTACTGTACATGTCCACTGTCAGTCTGCTCCTTCCCTCCCTTGTTCCGCCTCTCAAGTCGTAGGGAGTTTTAAGTCTCATTTTCATTCAGACATGAATTGCATGCAATTGCGTTCATTGACGTAATGTCTGTTTCTGGGTGTGTGCAGAGCTATTTCATGCAAGATACACTATGCAATCGGGAGGACGTCTGATAATAAAATCAGTCTCTGTGACTTTCTTTATTATATTAAACTCCACTTACTAACATTCTTTATTTTCTTAAATGATTCACTTGTCAGTTAGCCTTGGTTGTTATAACGCTATATTTAAGACAGATAATTGTTTGGTTAACAATAGCTCTGATTAAAGTTGTTGTGGTGATTATATTATTATGCTATGTTATGTCTGTTTGAGAGGCATGGCACCAGTAGCTGATGGGGAGTGATGGTGCTATACTGCCATTTGGCAGCTCTTGGGGTACTTCTTGGTAACTTAGCTCTCAATTTAAAAACACATATATTTATGACCCAAAAATAGGGATTCTCATTGATTAGAGTTAGTACCACCCTATTAGCAGAAGCATCGTGACGAGGCAGGTGGCTTATAATGCATTTGCAAAAGTGTGTAACTAAGGACTCTGCATTTTTATGTACAAGTAGAAATAGTACCTATGTTACTGGTTAACAGCTGTGCGCTGGATGATTTTTCTCTGTATTTGCTCCTTTCATGATAACCCCACCCTTTCAAGCACCTACTGTCCACCTATAAAGTCATTGAACAACTTTCATTTCGGTTTTGTATGTTATGTTATAGTCAGGGAGTAATTGAAGACTTCCTGAAAGTGTCAGCATTGGAATCATATCTTAGACAGTTAATATTAAGTGTGAGATATAATGTATTAATCATTTTAATACAGGCCAGGTGGTTGTTTTGAATAACCATTTCAGACCCACATGTCATGTCTGCTCAAGTGAGTGTTGTTGTGATAAATTGGTGGCAGCAGTGGGATATTTTTATTTCTAACCTTAAGTGAATAAAGTCTATGTGATTCTTATGAGTGGAAAAATAGACTAATTCACAAACAGACATAACTCAATGCTTAAAATGTTGTAAAACATAAAGTGCACACAGTTTTTACATCTTCTTCTTTTTCTATCTTTCTCTAACTTTTATTTTACACAAGGTGTGCAAGATGGCAGCCTTTTCATTTAAATGCCAAACAAAGGATACACTTGCTGCTCAATGTGAAGAGGATTTCTAGTCATTGGAAAACCAATGACCTTCCCAGGGGAGCCTAGCAGTGGAGTTCTTTCTGGGGATTCTAACAGTTCAACTATGGATACTGCAAAGGCATTTATGTACAAACTGCTTCAAACTATTTGAAGCCCATGAATATGGCAACAAAAATGCCAATATTACAACAGTATTGTATAGAATTGCAAGCAGAGCTGCAGAGCAGTAGCCAGAAACAAAAACATCAGTTTGAGAGTCTAACAGATGTACCAGTTAGAGGTTGCAAAACCTTCCAGCCCTCCAGAAGCTAGAGTGGCTAATATCAGCAGACCTGGTTTAAAGCAGGTGGGAATCTGTACACCTTTCTGTGTAGTGGGTAAAGCCCTGAAAGCATTTGCAGATTCACCCCTGAATAGGATAAGGATAATGAGGCAGCTGCATTTTAACACCCGAGGCACATGGACAAAAGTTCAGCGATTTGAAGAACAGTGTCTCTGACACTTGTGCCCAGCAAAAGAAAAAGAGTGCGTGATAGATCGTGGACTAATCAAGCACCAGCAGCTAAAAAAAATATTATTTTTGCCAGGGCAGCACTTGTCTGCAAATCCACATGATGGTCTTTCTTTCTTTTCTGGCAGGGTGGGGACAAAACCAGTTTTTAAATACAGTCACGGGTGTTTTGTTTGCAACAAGATGAGGCACATAATTGCCACCTGCCCAGAGAAGAAGACATCTATAACCACCATTTCTGGGATATTTCCCAAAAATGTTCAACTGTTTTGTAAATGGCTTGAACCTGAGAGTGCCAGAAGGACAACCTGCCATCGTCCACTGAGGGTGCAAGACAACTGTGGGATTAAGAGACACAAGAGTTCATGTTACCCTTATGTGTCCAGAGCTTGTGGCTCAGAAGAAATAATTCCTAGGAAGACTATTTCTAGTACTATGGCCCAGGTGTACCTAGATTGGGTACTGATTTAGGTAGAATGTTTTCTCAATATGGTTCCACTGACACTGTTGTCGAACCTGGTGTGTTAGGCTAGGTACATACTACAGTGTTTTCAGCAGATTATCGGGCTAATCAAACGATAAACAACTGATTGGCCCGATATCACAGTAGTACGTACCCTGGAACAATGAACGATCCAAAACCCATGAAATTGTTGATCGAGATTTTTAAACTGAACTGAAAATCTCGTTCAGCAATGAAACAATGTCGATCCAATCCTGCAGTGTGTAAGAACTCACAATCAGGATCTCCATAGGGTTTACAGAGTCACGACCTTTTAAGCCGATGGTTATGACAGATGAGAGCACAGATCTGAAGGTAAATCTTGTAAAACATGTATAGTGTGTACACATGAATCAGCTGCTGATTGGGATTTTTCCTTTATAAGTCGTTGATAGCATCGTTATAGATAACACATTGGGAGAACATTTCTGAACTGTGTACCTAGCCTTAGAAACTAACCATGCCCTTCCATAGGTACCATGTTATGAGGTACTGTAGAGATTTACATTAGAAATAGACATTACATTTAGAGATAGTCATTTTTCTACTTTGAACTTTACCTTTTCTGTCTATTACATAGTACAATGATGAGACATCACTATCTATGCCCACTTTAAATTTTATTTTACCTGTGCCATCTACCCTTGCACCTTCATTATTTATTTTATTCGGCTAAATATGTTGAATGTTTCCTGTTATAAGCACTCAACATTTCCCCAGCTGCAGCACCATTGCCAGAAGCTATTTTAGAAGCAAATGCTTTCTTAATATAACATAAACCATTTCGTGGGGAGTTGCATTATTTTGATAATATAGTTTGCATTGATTTTGTAAATGATTGCTGATTGTGATGTTTGTGTTTAATATCTGTCTTAACTTAAAAGCTCTCTTTAGTAGGCATAGCTATAGTTATAAGCATCATAGCTATAGTTATAACCATCAAATGCATGTTAGTTCTAAATTAATATTAATTAGAAAGCTGAAAATAGGTTATGGATTCAATGCATGTCTTTGTCTAGACAGTTTTTATATAATTTCGCTGAGATTATAGTATGTGTATATAACATGTAATAGTTGTAGAGACAGTGGACAGTGGCACTGAATGTTGGGTGGAAAGTGTTACAGAGTGGTACTGGCTTCAAGTTTGTGGAGATCTTATGGTCTAATCGTAATATATGCCAGGACAGGAAAGGCCGTGTGCGCAAGCACTGTTAATTGAGGTTTTGCTGCTCTATCCACACTTTAATTCTGATACCACTCTTATACTCTGCTAGATAAATGTGCCCACCTTCAAATGATTATATACTGTATGAGTAGTACTCTTATGATATATTATGCCAGCCCATGTATCTCTCATTTGTTATATGTTAGTCACTGTTACCCTTATTGATTATATCATCCACTGCTTCCTACATTTATTGTTTACCAGTCATTACAAATTCTATAATTATACATAACATTATCCACTAATGGGTATAGGCAGGAAGACAGGTGAGCGGATTGCAGGGGAGAACAGAGTGGATCAAAACCAGAGAAGAAATAAGCCTGCTCTCTGTATATCCCATGTTATATATGTTACCAGCTATATTGCTCTAAGCCCGCGCTCGGTATATCCGATATTATAAATAGTACCAGCTGTATGGCAATATAAATGCCCATATATGTATACAAAACAAAAAGACAGTTGTTGCCAATGCTTATCCTTAACACTGCATATCTGTGTATATATAGCAATATGAAAACATAAGGTATTAGTTTATATTTTGATCAAAACATTTAAGCCTGCAGCCCAACGTCAATGGCATCTCATTGTATGCAGGTCCTACATTGGCCTACATGTTTCAAACACCATTACAATGCAGTTAAAATCTATTGCACTCACCTCCCAGGTATAGGGGCTTACATCTAGCAAGGGTTGGCTTGTAAGGCACACCCAAATGTGCCTTAAATGGGCTCATTTGGGTGTGGATATGGATGGAGTGGATATGTGGACTTGGGAATTGAAGGTGTTGGAGTAGATGGCATGATAACAGAGCCTCATTTTACTTAGGATCCTATCTGTGGTTAAGCTATAGTACAGACTTCCATTTATTTCATACAATAAATATTAATCTTAATTAACTGATCTCCTGTATATGTGAATGGCAACTAATGCTGAGAACAGTGGTAAATTATAATAAGAACAGTTTGGACTATTGTCCATGGTCAAAGCACCATTGGGGCACACACCAGCCAGCAATCATGCAGTCATCTTGAACTAGCTTCTGTAAACCCAGAAAAAGGTCTCGCACATTTTAAACATATTCATGTACAGTCATGGGCAAAAGTTTTGAGAATGACACAAATATCGGTTTTCACAAAGTTTGCTGCTTCAGTGTTGTTAGACCTTTTTGTCAGATGTTGCTATGGTATACTTTACAATAAAAAAATTACAAGCATAAGTGTCAAAGGCTTTGATTGACAATCACATTAAGTTTATGCAAAGAGTCAACATTTGCAGTGTTGACCCTTCTTTTTGAAGAACTCTGCAATTTGCCCTGGCATGTTGTCAATCAACTTCTGGGCCACATACTGACTAATGGCCACCCATTCTTGCCTAATCAATGCTTAGAGATCGTCAGAATTTGTGGGTTTTTGTTTGTCCACCCGCCTCTTGAGGATTGACCATAAGTTCTCAATGGGATTAAGGACTGGGGAGTTTCCTGGTCATGGACCCAAAATGTCAATGTTTTGATCCCCAAGCCACTTAGTTATCACTTTTGCCTTATGGCAAGGTGCTCCCTCATGCTGGAAAAGGCATTGTTCATCACCAAACTGTTCTTGGATGGTTGGGAGAAGTTGTTCTTGGAGGATCTTTTGGTACCATTCTTTATTCATGGCTGTGTTCTTAGGCAAAATTGTGAGTGAGCCCACTCCCTTGGCTGAGAAGCAACCCCACACATGAATGGTCTCAGGATGTTTTACTTTGGCATGACACAGAACTGATGGTAATGCTCAAGTTTCCTTCTCTGGACAAGCGTTTTTCCAGATGCCACAAAATCTGAAAAGCGATTCATCCGAGAAAATTACTTTACCCCAGTCCTCAGCAGTCCAATTCCTGTACCTTTTGCAGAATATCAGTCTGTCCCTGATGTTTTTCCTGGAGAGAAGTGGCTCTTTGCTGGCCTTCTTGACACCAGGCCATCTTTCAAAAGTCTTCGCCTCACTGTACGTGCAGATGCACTCACACCTGCCTACTTCCATTCCTGAGCAAGCTCTGCACTGGTGGTGCACCGAACCCGCAGCTGAATCAACTTTAGGAGACAGTCCTGGCACTTGCTGGACATTCTTGGGCACCCTGAAGCCTTCTTCACAACTATTGAACCTCTCTCCTTGAAGTTCTTATTGATCCGATAAATGGTTGATTTAGGTGCAATCTTACTAGCAGCAATATCCTTGCCTGTGAAGCCCTAGCGAGGGGTGGGAGAAAGGGCAGACCCCCATTTTTCTTTTCTGCCACTGCTGTGTGCCAATGTGTCCTAGATGTGCTAGGAACTGCCGTGTGTTTGGGTCATTGCTCTGTCGCTTACCATCCAGCCAGGTTGCTGCAGTATTTGTCCGAAAGTGTATGAAAATAATATTGTGACCTGTGAGGTGGTCAAAATTGACTGCAAATGACTTGAAATTAGTGTTATTGAGGTTAATAATAATGTAGGAACAAAAAAAGAGCAAATGTATGTGATTTTAGCATATTGTAGGATTTTTTTCTAAAAAATCCAAAGCTAAAACCAAAATCAAAACATACGAGCGTGGTTTTGCCAAAACCAAAACCAAAACACGAAGATAATCCAGATCCAAAACCAAAACCAGTTCACGGGGGTCAGTGAGCATCTCTACTCTAAATGGCTGTAGACATTGACAAGGCTTCAGATACATATGTATGTAAAAACGTATATTTAAATATTGCCAAAATTAATTTTATTTGCTGAGTCTGATATGCTTTAAAATAAGTATTGTAGTCAATAAGATAAGCTTTCCCCAGTAAGACAGTTTTAGTGTATAGTGCAAATATGCCATCACTATATTGCACTGGTGGCTCAAAGTGTTTAACATTTACTTTCTCTTTCTCTGTATTTGCACATTTATCCAGTTCTGTTTCCAATGAATGACCTTAGTTTCTAAACTAGCAACAAGTGCACTATATTATTTTCTAAAGATCAATAGAGGTTTGTCCCGGAGGCCTTTAATAATTCACTAAATCTGGGCTTTCCATTAGTGGCTAAGCGAGATTGTACATTTTAAGTATCAGTTTCATATACATATTGAAACTTTGTCTTTGTGACAAATTCATTCTTCAGTTATCAGAATTGGAGATAAAATTGTCTAAGTACAATACGAGACTCTACATTTGTCTTGGAGAACTTCTATATTGTTATTTTAATTTTTGCAGTTAGTTTTTTAAAAATGTTATAAGTCAGCCAGAAAAACTGGATACCACAATGCAAAGCAATGTTTTATATCATATGATCCTCTTCAGGACAAGTTATTTAGGACATAAGAAAAGTGTCAGGACTTGATTATTTAGTACATATATGTAACACTTGTGTAACGTGCAGTAAATAAGTAATAAATATGAAGTACTTGCCTTACTCTAGATAAGCGTTGGCCGGCTGGTGGTGCGGAGTCTAACGAAGCCCCTGCTGTTCACCAAGAACCGCCGCAAGGCGGGATGGGCTTTGCTGCGGAGGAACGCAGGTCCCGGTCCACTGGTCTGCCTCTAGAGGTAAGGATGTGGGAGATATAGCCGTTGTCAGCAAGCCGGAGTCTGGTACACTGGAGCAGAGATTAGACGTGGTCAGCAAGCCAGAGTCTGGTACACCGGAGCAGAGATTAGACGTGGTCAGTAATCCGGGGTCTGGTACACTGGAGCAGAGAAACAACGTAGTCAATCAAGCCTGGGTCTGGTACACTTGGAGCAAAGAGGTAATGTGGTCAAACAAGCCTGGTCTGGTACACTGGAACAGAGTCTGGAAGATCAGCAAGGTTCACAGGGAAGCACAGGAAACGTTTAGTCAGGAACAGGAGGATGTTGCTCTGACGCTGCCCAGGAGCAGAGTTTTTATAGAGCATCTTTGAATTCCCCGCCTGCTGTGTCATGTGACCGCCCAACCGAGACCTGGAAGCTGCGGAGATCGCGGCGCTGGAATGGGGACAGGTAAGTGTGTAACAATATAAACAGAAATGCCTTCATAATTCTACATGGATCTGTGAAGGATTCCCTTTAGTGGCCTTGTCTACTCCAAATACAGTCCTTGCTGCCCCGACTAGCTGGGATCCCCAAATCCATGGGTGTTTAACACAATTCCACATGTGGGTGGACACTAAGGCATTAGTGCAATGCAAATAAAATTGGCGCAAGGCCACCTGAGCTAAAACCAAGAAAAAGATACTTTATTTTCTCCTCTTCCACCATCTCAATAACCATAACGATTGCAAAAACATTCAGCATTAAAGGCCAGTCTCCTCCTGAACAATGCTTCAACAGATATGAAAGATTCCTCCACTCATCACACTCCCGCACAGTACTAACAAAATAACGACAAGTTATATACCAGTCGCTGCTGCCGGGAAAAGTAGTTCTACAGACTTTCCACAATTACATGGAACTCCAATTATTACACAGGCCTACCAACAACATTTTCCATTAATAGTAATTACTTTTTTGTTGCTGTCACGGACACTAGGAGTCTCCACCCAATAGTAGCTTTACTCACCAGAGGCGAGGAGTCAAACGCAGCGGCTGGTCTTCTCCAGGAACCCCCGCAAGAGGGTATGGGTTAAGCGGCTTCCACTGCGCAGGTTGCGGCCCTCGGGAGAGTATGGCAGGGACTATGGACGTTCAGTTACATGGGGAGATGATCTGCGGGCAGAGCAGGTCAGGAAACAGAAGATGCTGGGATGATCCGCGGACTGCAGGTAAGGTAACAGGAGATGCTGAGATGGTCTGCGGACTGCAGGTTATTACCACTGGATTGGTGGAGATGTCCTGCGGGTAGAGCAGGTTGGGTAACAGAAGATGCTGGGATGATCCGCGGACTGCAGGTAAGGAAACAGGAGATGTTGAGATGGTCTGCGGACTGCAGGTTATTACCACTGTATTGGTGGAGATGTTCTGCGGTCGGCAGGAGAGGTAACAGGAGACGCTGAGATGGGCTGCAGGTAAGGTAACTTGGAGGTGAATGAACCACAGCTGCCTCAGCAGAGTGAGGACCAAGAACAGGCACTGCGAGTAGGTAGAGGGTGCCTTAAATAGGGAGAGACTGTCTGTGGGCCAAATAGGAGCGAGGGAAGTCTTTAAAGCTCATTCGGGTCTGCGCTTGCAGAGGGGTGAGTGAACCGGGTCTTGGTTTGGAGACCCGACGAGTGACAGTTGCTTTTTATTGCTTCCATGTTGAGATGGTTGTAACCCTGGTCATTACAATACAACAGTTTGTTCAACGGCACGATGAACATCGAGTAAGATAATTTTTGGTTGTCATTCAACAACAAAATGTATAACTTTTACTTGATTATCATCTTCTTGTCCATCAAATTGTGAATTCTGTTAATTAGGGTGTTGATGGAAAGCTGGATATCATATTTAAATTGTAAACACTTTGAACATCATTTAGGACAAAATCCAGCTAGAACGTACAATTTTGTACCTTGACAAAACCATATTGCACTGCAGGGAGGGGCAAATTTAAAATGTGCAGACAGATTTAGAATTAGAAGGGGACGCATTCTAGCTGAACTCTAAATTGCATTAGAAACATAAAACAGTCCAGCGTTTATGTGCTATATGCAAAAGCAGGAAGTATTTTCCCCAAATTGCACTTACCCCCCTTGCATTGCAACATGTTTTGTCCAGGTTCAAATTTGCATCCTGTGTGGCTCATCTACAATTGGCTGCATATACACTCAAACTATATGCAGGCAAAAGATGCATTTAAGAAAAAAACATTTTCTATTTATGTTATGTATTGGGTCGGATGCATTGCAAAAACAGCAGCATTTGGGTTAGTCATAAGTTTGTATACCTAAGCCCGACAATTCTGTAGAGATGACAGTTTTAGTACTAAATGCTAAAGTCGCATTGCCCTATTTGTGCACAATATAATAATATAATTGTCATATACACCAGGGAAAAAATTGTCTTGCCAGTGTTATTAATAAACGTGAAACTCGCATTTTCAATAGAGAATATAATTAAGTGCAAACACAAAATGAAAAATATAAATACATATTACATAAAATACAAACATCTGTTGCTTTCCCATTTACAAATCAAATAGGAATATTCTTTCCTGCAGTACCTCAAGTAGAAATGTCTAGCAAGTAATGAGAATATATGGCTCCAATTTCATATAATATAGCCCCTAATGATTCAAGTACTATCAGCTGGAGGGATCAAAACAAAATCAACCAATCAGAAGCATAGATAGTGCTGCTGATCATCATCGTCAGTTCGTATAATTGCACCAACCCTCCAGCAGGTGCAAAAGATAAGACTTCTAAGAGGGATGCGTCCATGTTTAATTGTGTTGCAATGATGTGAACCGGTCCTGGCTACACTCTTCCTAGGCTTGCACGCTTCCGCCTATCACCATTTCTCCTCTCCATGAGTAAGGTCAAAAATATGCATAAAAAAGGGGACATATGCATATGCTATAACATATTTTGGTGCACATGCGCACTATGGAAATGCGTATCTTATGCAAGAAAAATAGATGTATGTCCAAATCGAAATGAGCCCATTTATCGGGATCTGCTCCTAAATCTAAGTAAGGTCTTCTGAGTTCAGCCTCTCTAAATTTGGATTACCATCATCTTAACAAAAAAGAAATCATATTTTATTATAGTAGGTATATGGCAATTCACTACACGTATATTCCAAATATGTTTTTTCCATTTGCACATCATACATACAGCAAATTCTCATGTTCTAGAGCTTTGATATCAGGAGTGTCAAGTTTCCCATATGGTTAGGCTATTTCTGAAAGCTTCAACAACATCATATACATTAATCTGTATATTGGATCTTATTATAAATGTTATGATATTTTGCAAGTCTGCATTAATCTGATAGCCAGTATTGATAACTAACCACTAATATAAAGCAGAACACTGGCGCAGTTAGTTTCTATAAAGCTGTATTAATTCTTGATTTGTATAGGCCATTAGGGTACATTTTGGGAATATTGTTAATATAAAACATACATGTGAAGGTATCCAACCAAAATAATATTTTAGGTAATGATTGCCAAGAAGATAGGTGAGCAGCTACTATCGCCCAAATTCCCAATTCCATAATGAAAAAAAGAAGATGTACTTGTGAGTTATTACATGCCTCACTCCAGCATAAAAATTAGAGGAATGTTCAATTTTATATTCTACTGTGTACTTATCTTTGTTAACAAATTATGATTCTTGGTTGCTCTAATCAATTTTGTTACATACTGTATATTATTTTAAATTTTGGACTCTAATACTTTTACTTCCAAATATGTTCTCACGTAGCTAAGTACAGTAAGAGCACATTCACGCAATTGCGAACAGATACAGACGCGAACAGAGATGCATATACACCTGTCAAAGCCATATTATTTCCTGGTGGTCATTGGCAGGTGCAAATAGCGGACGATGATGATGACGACAGTCACCAACAATATCGAAACCCTTGTGATTGGCTGTCTGCGAATGCTCCACTGGCGCTGGTAGGTGCTTTCTTTGTTGCATGTGCATACATTATGCTTTTGTATGTGCGTTTAAGCAATTTTTTGCAAGTTCTTGGGAGTTTTTCTGGTATTGTTAGAAAAACTGCAATAGATCAGTTAACAGATCTATACTATCAAGACAAGGGTCAGGAAGTAAAATGTGGGGATGTCACCGTGATAAAACATTTGTAATAATTCCATGGGACAATTCCAAACCAGCCATGAATATGCCCGCTAACCATCACTCCTGAAAGTATTAAACAGAGGGGAAAACAACAACATGACAAACCTTTGCTCAATCTACATAAAACACACTCAGCAAATTTTGGGAATTGATGGATTGTGCAGATCGGGGATGACAAGTACTTGGTCAGTATTATTTTTTTCAACTAAATCTGTAAATTGTTTTATATGATCATATTATTATCGACATGAAATGAACACTTTCTAAAACTATTTGCATGTCACAGCAGACATGTAGTGAATTGAGTATGGTAAAAGCAGTACATTTTCTCCGGGACAGACCATGTTACAATGCAAGGGGTGCAAATTAGTTTATTATTTTGCACATAAGTTAAATTCTGGCTGTTTTTTTTCATCTAGCACACAAATACTTGATGACTTTATTTTACAATGAAATTTAAAGTTGATCTAGGACATACCCTATCTCAACTATAAATCTGTCCCCACATTTTAAATGTGCCTCCCCCTCCAATGCAACATGGTTTTGCCCAGGTGCAAGTTTATCCTTTTTTTATGCTTTGCTCTCCTTAGTGACTCAGGCTCTACGTGTTTGGGTCATGTGTTTAACATGTCAAAACAACTTTTCACCCTGGTCTAGAACTGGCCCTGCCTACTGTGACTATGTTTAAGAAAATGTATGAGGATTGAAACACATCAATAACTGCTATGATAAATCCAAAAATAGTGGGAAATGTGTTTTTTTTTTAGCCAAAGCAATGGAAAATGATAGAGTCAAAAAGTGATAAGTGATGAAGATAAAACACAGACAGAAGATCATAGTCATTATCCTCCTCATCACCATTTATTTATAGAGCACCACTAATTCTGCAGCGCTGTACAGACAATATTTTTCATTCACATCAGTTTCTGCCCCATTTGAGCAGTATGTTTTTGGAGTGTGGGAGCAAACAAGGGGAGAACATACAAACTCCAAACTCCAGATAAGGACATGGGGCCTGATTCATTAAGGATCTTAACTTAAGAAACTTCTTATTTCAGTCTCCTGGACAAAACCATGTTACAATGCAAGGGGTGCAAATTAGTATTCTGTTTTGCACATAAGTTAGATACTGACTGTTTTTTCATGTAGCACACAAATATCAACTTTAAATTTCAGTGTACAAATAAGATATCAAGTATTTGTGTGCTACATGAAAAAAACAGTCAGTATTTGACTTATGTGCAAAAGAGAATACTAATTTGTTATAAAACAAAAACATGTAATTCAATGTTGTTGTAAACTTCACAATAATACATTGTATAAAACAGTAACCACTAATCTATTTTTTTCAAACACAGAAACCAAGCTATCAACTTTATAAAACAACAAACCCAAATATATGTTTTCTTTAAAACGTAAAACAATACTATAAACTTAACCTATAATCCAGTTTTTTAAACACCTCCCAAGCCAAACTACATAAACTATATAAAAAGCATATACAACCACATTTCTAACCCCTCACCCCCCTCCCAAAATAAGAATGAGTGGAGGTGAAATCTGTGCAGCACTGATCTGAAATCCACATGCTGCCTACTCCCCAGACATGGCACAGCAGGGAACACTCTACTAACGGACCGCTTGATTATTCAACATATTTTGAGAGCAACGTGACACCTCTCTGTATCTTCCTCCATAGATCTACAACACACCATACTGACCTATTTAGTGATGTAGCAAACAAACATGTACATTGCTAGTGGTGTCTGCTGCTGAAATCAAGCTGACAGTGAAACACTGACAGTCAGGGACAAAATATAAGGAAAGTCATGAGAGACAGAGACAAGAACCTCTGTAGTTGTTTCTAAATATATTCTAATATTGCCCTGGTCCATCCTTTGCACCCTCCTTAGGTGTTGGTTGAGGAAAAATGGTACCCATGCACCACAGAACAAAACTGTATAGATAGCAGGTAACCATCAGGGCCGGACTGGCCATCGGGCACTTCTGGCAAATGCCAGAAGGGCCGATGGCTAGTTGGGCCGATCCGATGGGGGCACCATGCCCGCCCGAGCAGCGCAGCTCACTGTGCGCTGCTCGGTGGAGGGGGCTCAATGAGATGTGCGGTCATGTGATATTAATCACATGGGACGGCACCTGTCACATGGTGCGCGTCCCATGTGATCACTGGCAACAGCCACACATCACATTGAGCTCTCTCCGCCGAGCAACAAGGTAAGTGTGTATTACTGAGGGGGGCTGTGTATTACTGAGGGGGGCTGTGTATTACTGAGGGGGGCTGTGTGTATTACTGAGGGGGGCTGTGTATTACTGATGGGGGCTGTGTATTACTGAGGGGGGCTGTGTGTATTACTGAGGGGGGCTGTGTGTATTACTGAGTGGGGCTGTGTATATTACTAAGGGGCAGTGCCGTAACTAGACATTGTGGTGCCCTGGGCGAGACTGGGCACCGGCGCCCCCCCATCTAAGTGGGAGTGGCATTTGACAAGTGGGTGTGGCCAACTTAATATGGGTGTGGCTAGCACTTTACTGAAAGAATTTGTATATATTATAATAGAATGCAATTTGCTGTAAGCACAAATTTCCTGTCTATGTTGTATCAAATAATGATGACATGCTCACATCAAGCAGCATTTAATTTATATCTCACTGTAACAACCGGATGTTTTAGCAAATAATCAAAAACACAATAATCACAAAACACAAATAGGCACTTTTCATGATGTACCCAAGCAGATGTCAATATAACGGAAGGAGACATACTATCAGGGGCGAGAGCAGGACTTTGATGTAGAGGTTTTCCAAGTTTGTTCTTCACCAAAATATTCATGTTTATACATACCCTACAAATACTACATACAGTACACATTATAAAGTGCTCCATATAATTCCCACTAAATATATAGACAAAACTGCTGGTATAGAAAGTTGGTGTATACTGGACATAATATATTTGAATGTACTTTTGTGTGAAGAATAAACCTGATGGTAAACAAGAGCGATGTTATAAAGAAGGTGGTATAAAGAGTACTGTATGTATGAGCTGCACTGGCAAAGCTTAGATATAAAAAGTAATAGAAGTGGCTGCTACAAATGGCAGGACATTAGGGTCTCTTCATATTATAATCAACAGGTATCACACCTGCATATAAAACATGTCCAAACTGACACTCTGCAAGGATACTTGGCCCAAGTGGGCGCAGCCGCCCGATACCTACCTTCGTGCCCAGAGGAATCGCCGCTCTAATTCAGATCCCCTACAAGCAACAATCCATTCCCGGCAATGATGCGTTCCAACAACAGGAAGTTCGGCATTTGGAACGCATTTGCGTTCCAAATGCCGAACTTCCTGTTGTTGGAACGCACATGCGTTCCACTGCATTGCCGGGAATGGATTGTTGCTTATAGGGGATCTGAATTAGAGCGGCGATTCCTCTGGGCACGGAGTCAGGTATCGGGCGGCTGCGCCCACTTGGGCTTGCGCCCGGGGCGGTCGCACCGCCCGCACCGCCGTCGTTACGGCTCTGCTAAGGGGGGCTGTGTGTATTACTGAGGGGGTCTGTGTGTATTACTGAGGGGGGCTGTGTATTACTGAGGGGGAGTGTGTGTATTACTGAGGGGAGCTGTGTGTATTACTGAGGGGGGCTGTGTATATTACTGAGGGGGGCTGTGTATATTACTGAGGGGGGGCTGTGTGTATTACTGGGGGGGCTGTGTATATTACTGAGGGGGGCTGTGTATATTACTGAGGGGGGGCTCTGTGTATTACTGAGGGGGCTGTGTATATTACTGAGGGGGGCTGTGTATATTACTGAGGGGGGCTGTGTGTATTACTGAGGGGGGCTGTGTGTATTACTGGGGGGGCTGTGTATATTACTGAGGGGGGGCTGTGTATATTACTGAGGGGGGGCTCTGTGTATTACTGAGGGGGGCTGTGTATATTACTGAGGGGGGCTGTGTATATTACTGAGGGGGGACTGTGTATATTACTGAGGGGGGGGCTGTGTATATTACTGAGGGGGGCTGTGTGTATTACTGAGGGGGGCTGTGTGTCTCACTGACTGGGGCTGTGTGTATTACTGAGGGGGGCTATGTGTCTTACTGACTGGGGCTGTGTGTCTCACTGACTGGGGCTGTGTGTATCTCACTGACTGGGGCTGTGTTTCACTGAGGGAGGCCTTTGTTTCACTGAGGGGGGCCTTTGTTTTACTGAGGGGGGCTGTGATAAATGTAATGTTTTATTATAATGTATGTATCAATGCCCCATGTTGGCCACATCCACAAACCAATGTAGCCACGCCCTTTTAAGCGCCGCCGCTATGCGGCGGCAAAAAGCTTCTTTCATGCTTGAACTGAGGTGAGCCTCTGTATTTTAAATGCCAGGGCTGATTTTTAGTCCCATTCCGGCCCTGGTAACCATCATTTCAGTTCTCCACTATTCCAGGCAGTGTGAAATTTCTAAAGGAGGCAGAAGTGATTTCCAACAGATTTACTAATGTTAGAAGGAAAAGATTAATGAGTTCTCCCACATCCCCAGGGAACCCTCACTGAACGTACACAACACTACCTTGGGCACTCTGGTATGCCCTATCAGGACTGTCCTCCGCAATGCCAGATCCAAATAAAAAGGACTTCTGTAATTGCTGACCTAATGGAATCTTTAGATCTTGCATGAATCAGTGAGACCTGGCTAGATGACAACACAGACCCTAGTTTGGAAACTGTTATCTCAACTGTGATCCTCTCCTCAGTGCAAGACTATTGGAGAAGTGGAGTGGCCATCTGCTTTATGAAAGTCTTCAGACCTTAGAGTCCACACAGTTGTAACAACTCTCTCATTGTACTAATTCCCTAGAAGTTCTACAAGTTTGGGATTCACAGCCCTCTCTTCTGAATCATTGGAGAAAGAAAGATATTTCTGAAGAAAATAATGTTGAGATTTTTGCTGATCTTGGGGGATTTCAATGCCTGCGTGGATGATAAAGTCTCACACCTTGGTCATGACCTTCTCAGCATAATGAATGCTCTTTGATGCCATTGTTATACTTATCCTCTTGTCCACTACTATAATAGTCATAATTGACAGCTTCAACAGTTACTGTCACTCATGTTTGCCTATGACCAATCATATCACACTGTGAAGCAGCTCAGTTTCACAGCAGTATTTGGGAGCTGAAGAAGAGATGCAGGTCATTTGACTCTAATAGTCACATGTACAATTTCTGCGGACTGGATAACACAGTACTTAGTTGTTTCAAATCTATTTTTAATGGTTAGTCACAAAGTACCTTCAGCAGAACTCTCATCTACTTCAGTGTACCTGTCATATGGTGTCTCATCTCCCATGTTATTTGTTTTATACTTGCCACCCCTGGGTGAAATAATTATATGTGGTTTGGACTACCACTGCTATGTAGATGCTATTCAACTTCACCTGTCCTTTGCACCGGGTACTAAGAGGCCAATATCAGTCCCCAACAGCTGTCTAGATGAACCCCAAGAGTGGATGAGTGTCAGTTACCTTAGCATGCATGCTGATAAAGCAAAGAATAATAAGCTTCTTATTTAATGACAAGATTACAGCTGGGTTAACAAAAAGGGCTTACGCTGGAGGGCTCTGAGTTGCCTAACTCTGGTTGTGTACGAAAACCTGGGGATATATTTACTAAACTGCGGGTTTGAAAAAGTGGAGATGTTGCCTATAGCAACCAATCAGATTCTTGATTGTGACTTGACACTTCAAATACATGACGTCACATCAGGTTTTAGCCTTGAGCAAATTTTCATTCTTTCATTTGAGGAACATGGCCAGGATCAAGCATTTGATTTCTTGAGAGTATCTTTCTAAATTGATTTTGCACTTGTATCCTCACACCTCCAGCAATACATTGTACCTAGGACTCAGAAAAAAAAAGAAATGCAGCACTTGCAACTGGTAACAATCCAGCCCTGTTTCCATCGCATAACACCAGTTCTCTTTTTGAATCACTGGTTGCCTGTAAAATGGCAAAACTAGCGGGTTAGTATCCTCCAAATTCGGTATATTATTTCTGGCATGCCAAGGGTGACAGACACATAATAAACCCTGAGAAGTAAATCTAAAATGTATTTTTGGCATTGTGGCATACGACATATAAGAATGTCAGACTGCTGTCTGTCCCCATCAATGTTGTGGGATCAATCCCTGAGTGCAGCCCGGAGGGAATCTGGAAGGTCCCTAAATTCCTTCCCAGTATAATAGAAAAAAAAGATGATCCCTCAGCGCAATAGGCCATAAAAAAAGAAGAAAATAGTGTAGTCCAGGGTTTCCCAAACCCAGTCCTCAGGGCTCCCCAACAGTGCATGTTTTCGATATCTCCTTGCTGGAGCACAGGTGTATTCATTACTGACTAACACATTGTAACAGATCCACAGGTGGTCCTAATTATGTCACATGTGATCCAGAAACCCTGCACTGTTGGGGAGCCCTGAGGACTGGGTTTGGGAAACCCTGGTGTAGTCTGTTTTTAAAACATATCAATCCAGACTGAGTTGTATAATCATATCCTCACCTCAAATTTTGAGAAAAGGACATTTAGCCAAAATTAAGCAGTGCTGGTAGGTTCTGAAATTACATGGAATATTATTCTCACCAGGTACAAGCATCCAGGGCTAGATCCTAGGAGTCCCACTTATGTCAGACAGGCAATAAATTATATTTCAAATGAAGTTTATGTCATCATCTCCTCTTTAATCAGTAGAGTTGAGGGTTTCTGGTTATTCAAGGTATTGCGGGCAGTGACCGTACCTAATACACGTTCTTCTATTCTTTTACCTGAACTGATGAGGTATGAGATGGATTAGGTTGAAGTAGAGTGCAGATTGTGGGATTGCTTCCTTGCACAGAATGAACCCAAAAGGATACTTGACCCCTATGAGCCTATATCTGGTCATCAGACAGAATGACTTGGGATGTACAATCATTGGATTCATTGTTGTGCATTACGATAGGAACAAAGAGTAAAGAGTAGGTCCTCGATAATCTTTAAATGCTCAAACGTGTTGCAGTATATTGTTGTAGTTTCTCCCTTTATGTAGATGCGGGATGTTACAGAAGTGGTCCAAATCAGGCGGATCTCAGAGCAGGGTCTGTTTTCCATTGTGTGTGGCCTGGAAACTGAACGGAAAGCCCCAATGGTACCTTATATTATTTTTACCCACTATTTTCCCTCTTGTTTAAGGGTTTAAGTAGCCTGCATTGCTGCAGTGTGTGCCATGAAAGATCCTGGTACACCTGAATTCTACTGGTGCTTGGTTCACTTTCCAGCAGAAGAGCGTGTATTTTTTTTATTCTTATTTATTTTCTTCTTTTTTTAACACTGCAAATATCTGACTTGAGGATCATTATCATAAGTACAGATATAAGAGCAGATGTATCTACTTCTAAATGTAGTTGTAACTGCGTTAACAGACCTGTACTGTACTAAGTCTGCACATGGCGGCTCCCCCCTTCCGCCTCCCCAGGTGTAAGGTAAGTCAAAGATACACAGAAAATTATATATGGACGTAGGCATATGCACTTTTAGCACATGCGCAGTATAAATATTGTGCATGAAAAAACAAACTTGCATCCAGGGGCAAACGCAGGATTTTTAAGGGGGGGGGGTTTCCTCCCCACCCAAAAATAAATATAGAGAGAGAGAGCTGCTGCGCATGCGGCCGCGCATGCGCAGCAGCTCCATTTTGGCAATGCTGTACTGTACAGCAGCCGCGGAGCTGTCAAAGAAGCGTCCGCGGCAGTGCTGTATTGTAGTACAATACACGCTTCTGTGACAGCACCGCGGCTGCTGTACAGTAGAGTGCTGCTGTGTAGGGGCAATGTTTAGTGCCCTTTCGTTCACGGAGGGGAGGGGTTTCTGGAGAACCAGAAACCCCCCTGCGTGCGCCCCTGGCATCCAATTATAAATGACCCCCATTGAGTACATGACGTGGTGTAGATCAAATTTAGCATATACACAGCATAAGTAATATTTCTTCACATCATTCAAAATCTTCTCTTCACAATACATTTTAATAGATATCACAGTGTATGTGTGTCTGCAAATCTGATAAGCAGCCTTGTAGTTGTACTTTGCAATAGACCATCACTACACTGAGTGAATGATTAGCCATTTACTGGAATTTAGCTTTTCTATCCTTTCATATAATATCACTTGTGGTCAAGCTGCTTGCTGAAAAGTGTATTGCTGTATTATGGAAAAAGTGCAATTTATTTGTAAGTCTGGATGATGATTATAAATACACTACAAAATAGTTTTGGAAATAAGGGATCGTACCAATATGGATTTTTGTGAAAAAAATATGCAGAAACACAACATCGACTTTTCAAAAACATCTCGACAAACCTAAGGTTTTGGAAATCCATGAAATCTACTTTTGTATTAATTTTAGAAAGTTTTAGCATATTAAGTTTGCTAACATTTTTAATGGGTTAAATACAATATATGTATATATATATATATATATATATATATATATATATATATGTGAAAGACCCATCTGGTTAAGTTGAACAGGTCATTATCAATACACTTAGCTTATGCTATACATATTGATGCATTGGTTTCAAACATAATTGTCGTTCCCATTCTTGTGATCTATTTGCCTATTTGTCCACATTCAAACAGCCCAGAGCTAAGGAGACATGCAGGTGTGCAGGCTTTCAAGAGTCATCACAATGAACTCAATGATTTATAATTTTACAAACAAATGATATAGCTTATGCCGTCGGTATTTTGCCCTCCAGTTATCTGTTTTGTAAGACTGTAAGGCCATTAGTAACTTTATCACAATTTAGATGTTATCTGACTACAAATAGTAAGTTTCTAAAAATATAAGAAAATATCATTGGCTATAGAAGTTTGCTTATTACGTGGTACCTCACTTTTGATCATAAAACACAGTGGGGGATATTTCTGAAAACTGTTCTACATGTTTCAGGTAAAAAAGGTCCTGTTACCCATAGCAACATTAGCTAAACTGTGCTAGAAAAATTACAGCGCTACTATGGTTGCTATTGGCAACATCAGCTTTACTGCACATACTAGTGGAGTTGTTTTCATGGCTTACTGTGGGTAGCTCAACAATGTAGATCTCCCTATTCCATCAGGCATTTTACTCATGACCATACTTGAATATACTTGTAAGGGCACCCCAACCTCAACACATTATCAAACATGTCTCTTATTATCTCTGTGCATGCTATGAGCTAGCCTCAGGTTGTGCGTGCTTCACATTTACCTGCAATCTCTTATATTCAGATTCTTCCAACCTGATGTCAGATCCAGTAAGTAGACCAAACCCCCTTTCTGGGGGTAAATGTATCAAGCGGAGAGTTTTTCGGCGGCTTTGAAAAACCAATCACATTCTAGCTATCATTTATTTAGTACATTCTACAAAATGAAAGCTAGAATCTGATTGGTTGCTATAGGCAACATCTCCACTTTTCAAACCCGCCAGAAAACTCTCAGCTTGAAACATTTACCCCCAGGGGTTTTATAAATGATTAATGTTAACAGTAGGGTTTAACAGAAGGTTATTGTGGACGATTAGATATAACAATGGCACTATATGGTAACCACAGTACGTGTGAGCTTTGCAAGTAGAGATGCTCACTGACCCCCGTGTTTTGGTTTTGGTTTTGGATCTGGATTAACTTCGTGTTTTGGTTTTGGCAAAACCGCCCTCATGTGTTTTGGTTTTGGATCACTTTTTTTTTTCTAAAATCCCTATTTTTTTCTTTCTAGAATCAGATAATTTGGCTCTTTTTTTGTTCCTACATTATTATTAACCTCAATAACATTAATTTCCAGTCATTTCGAGTAAATTTCTGTGAAGTGACAAGAACACTGCTATCCCTCGTGTTTCTGTATGAGCAATGTCACTGGAGACTGGAGAGTGACAAGAACACTGCTACCCCTGTTTCTGTGTGAGCAATGGTGCTGGATCTTCTGGGGAGGGAGGTACTTATGGAATCCAAAACCTGCGAGATCCGACAACGTAACAATGACGTTTTGCCTCGATTCAGACCCGAGGACGCCCAAAAGTACCGAGTCGGCTCGTGAGCCTACTCGGATCTCCTAAATTCGGGTGGATTTGGTTTTCAGAAAACTGAGCCTAAGCATCTTTATTTGCAAGAAGTTAATAGCACCTGTACAGAAGCTAGGTCAAGTCCTGCCACTGTATTATCATACATCTGTCTCTTAACATTTCAATTAGATAAAAAGATAAAAACATATATTATGACCGTGCCTTTAGTGACCTGGAATGAAGCTAGCATGGTTTTAGCCTTACACATACTCATTTACCACCAGGCATTCAGCACATAATCCCAAGTGTTTCCTAAAAAGGCATATAGGGAACCAGACAAAATGAGAAGAGAAAACTTGCAGTGAAACTGGTCAGTAACAAATGGGAAGTAAATCATTTAAACACTAAAGATCAGGTTCAAAGCTAAGGTCAAGACAGATGGCCAACAAACAAGGTCAGAATCAAAGCCTGAGTCAACATACAGGAAAATAAACTGAAATTCACACCCAGGTCACAGTGCAGTGGGACCTGGCAATCAGGTTACGCCTGGTCATATACATGAATCAGTGCCAGAACATAGAACATGATTGCATATAATATGGAGTGCATCCATGCTGGTATGCTTTAGAACTCTGGGACACAAGTCTGCTTTAATGGCTGACTGACTGTCCTGAATGTCCAGAGAGGAGAAATAGTTATGAAGAATAAAGGTTAACACTCACTCTCTCTGTATATGCGTAAGAGGCCATTTAGCAAAAGTAATCTGTAGTATAAAATAAAAACTAGAAAAGTTGCAAATTAATTGTTTGTAAATAATATCAAGGTAGGTGTCGTTCTTAAAAAGTAGTCTTCGTTCACATGAACCAACTTTACAACTTGTTCCCTGGGCTCAATTCTGGCACTGTCTTGATAAAGGGCCATGTGTTTGTCCAGAAATGACCACTAAGGGATATCTGCACTGCTCAGTACAGTCCATAATAAAATGTTTTTACATTAGTGTCTACTTTTGAGTACAAAGTTGTGGGGAAAAAGTCCTTGCTGTGTTCAGAAATACAACAAATCTGATTTGTATGAAAATAATGCCCCCCCCTACAATATACAAACGTATCTCAAATATCTTTAGTTATGCCAAGTCCAGGAAATTCTGTATATATTTATATTTGTGGCTCGCAACCCCTTCAAGCTAAGCAACCTCTATTTAGGGTTTAGTTTTCCTAACCTTCAGCATCATCAAAAAAGGCACAGAAAATTATGCTTGATTTGGAATGGAATAACAGCTCTGTTTCAATCCCCTATGAAAAATAACCTTGGTTTACCACGGTAAACAGCCAAATTACATGAAGTTTCATAGTAAATTTGCTCATGTACCATACTAATGTTAAACTACTTTCGTACTCTTCTCAGGTAAACTTGTTCCTTTGATGGTCAGAGCCCTTTACAGCTGAAACAATCTCAATATTATAAATAACCATCAAACACAGCACAGTGGCTAAGTGGTTAGCACTTCTGCCTCACAGCACTGGGGTCATGAGTTCAATTCCCGACCATCTGTGAGGAGTTTGTATGTTCTCCCTGTGTTTGCTTGGGTTTCCTCCGGGTGCTCCGGTTTCCTCCCACACTCCAAAAACATACTGGTAGATTAATTGGATGCTAAAAAATTGACTCTGTATATGTTAGGGAATTTAGACTGCAAGCCCCAATGGGGCAGGGACTGATGTGAGGGAGTTCTCTGTACAGCGCTGCGGACTTAATAGCACTATATAAATAAATGGTGATGATGATGATGATGATGAAAGACATCATCAATATTTTTAAGAACACCAACACTGTTAAAATTTTTAAGAACAAATGAAAAAAAGCACCTTTGTAAGACTCTAAGGGCTAGATTTACTAAGCTGCGGGTTTGAAAAAGTGGGAATGTTGCCTATAGCAACCAATCAGATTCTACCTTTCATTTATTTAGTACTTTATACAAAATGACAGCTAGAATCTGATTGGTTGCTATAGGCAACATCCCCACTTTTTCAAACCCACAGCTTAGTAAATCTAGCCCTAAGTAAAGAACTCACCAAGTCTTCAGTCAGGTCATCAATCCCTATTTACTTAAAAATCTTTACCCTGCAAACATGAACTCCTTTTATGGCAGCCATGCACTATTATATCTTGTTTGCCATAAACATCTGACACTGCACAGTTTGCATTAAAGTGGGACAATATGCAATGGAATTAAGTGATACTCACAAATTTAAAATAAATATAACAGCTAGCTAAACATGCTTTTTCCCCTTCTAAACCCATAATATATTTATCATTTATATATCATTATCATTTTTATATACATATATATATATATATATATATATATAAAAGAGATGTTGACTGTCCCCTGTATTTTGGTTTTGGTTTTGGATCTGGATTAACTTCGTGTTTTGGTTTTGATTTTGGTTTTGGATCCCTTTTTAGAAAAAAAAAAAAATCCCTATTTTTTGGCCTAAAATCACACAATTTGGATCTTTTTTTTTGTTCCTACATTATTATTAACCTCAGTAACATTAATTTCCAGTCGTTTACATTTAATTTTTGTCAAGTGACAAGAACACTGCTACCCCTCCTGTTTCTGTATGAGCAATGGCACTGAGCAATGGTACTGGAGACTGGAGAGTGACAAGAACACTGCTACCCCTGTTTCTGTGTGAGCAACGTCACTGGATCTCCTGGGGAGGGAGGTATTTATGGAATCCAAAACCCGAGACATCAGACAACGCAACAATGAAGTTTTGCCTCAATTCAGAACCAAGGACACGCAAAAGTACCGAGCTGACTCGCGAGCCTACTCGGATCCCCTAAGTTCGGGTGGGTTCGGTTTTCAGAAGACCAAGCCCAAGCATCTCTAATATATATCAAACTAAACATGCTTATTTTTCCCTTTTAAAACTTTGATAAATATATAGATAGATAGATAGATAGATAGATAGATAGATAGATAGATAGATAGATAAATAGATCAATCAAATATTATGTTATATTGTTATATTGTTTTGTGAGTAAATGCAAACAAATATAAATTATCTGGAAAGTAAGGCTTATGTAAGGCTTATATTTATCTTTCTTTTGTCTGTGAATATCTTCCTTTCTCTGTCAATGACATGAGTCATTAGGAATTACCTACAGGAAAAGACAGGCCTCTGACCTTTAGAGGACCACATAGATCAAAGTAAGCCCCCTTTGTGTGTTAGATATTATCTCTAGGTGCAACTCAGCACGAAGCTTTGTGGTGAACCCACGTGGAAATAGACAAATAACCACTTTATTGACAGCTGAGAGAAAAGGTTGATGATTCTTTGAGGTAGGGTTCAGGATTTTCTCAGACCGGTTCGGCTATGCTTTTCAATTACAGGTCCCGTGTCAGACAGGTGACACTTAGGCAACATCAAGGCAAAGAAAAGATGCAATGACATAATATTAGATCTTATACAACTGTGACATGTGTACAACAAAACAACATACAAAATTGTGTGATTTTATCTTTTTGATCATAAGTTTTAGGTTTCAAATATGATTTCTTTAAAGTAGAAACAAAACCTATAATAATCCAAAATAAAAATAAGTGTTATGTAAAAACACTACTTGCAAGATTTAAAATATTTGTATTAACTTTTCAAGAAATTATCATAATTACAGCATTTTAGATACAACCTGTAATTTGTGGGTGAAGATCTCTTATAAATCCAGGTAGACACTTATAACTATTAATAACTGCATTTTAGAGTTTGGAATGTCTAATATAAATGCAAGCTTATTCTTCCATACGTGTTAATAGGTCTATCTGCGAGCTTCAGTTTACCTATGTCAGATTCTGTTTGCACCTATAAGGACCTGACACATGGAGATACTGGACCCGATGCAGTGTGAGTGCAACGCCAAATGTGCAGTGTATGAAATCACTCTGCGCTGCATGCATATGTGCCTATCTGTTATTTTGGCACTTATATATACCAGATGTTCACTTCAGTCTGCAGTTCGGTCAGGGCCATCTTCACAACATTGTGGGCCCCCGGGCAAAGCAGTGCACCGGGGCGCATATATATATATATATATATATAGTGGCAAAGAGGGATATTTGCCACAGGGAACAGGTAGGAACAGTGTTAGTCTGCAGCAGCAGGCTGCAGACAGGGTTAAGTTTTCCCTAGCACACACACACACAGGTGTTCCACATGGGTGTGATTGGTTTGCTGTGATTTGTTGTAGTGCTTGGGGTGGAGGATAAAGGCACTGTCTGTATGTGTGTGGGTGGCACCACCGATGCCAGTAAGTGGCCGGCGAGCAGACAGGGAAGTAATGTCTAGCCAGATGTAGGTGGTTGGGATTTGTCGTGTACTGTTACTGGATATGACTGCTGTATCAGCACTGTAACTGTTTTACCATCCTGATAACTGCTAATAAACAGCTAAATGTTTCAGCATACCTGTGTCCGATTCCTGTGAATGGTGTACTTTCTCACAATATATATATATATTTTACATGTGCTTACTCTGCGCCCCCTTAACTTACCTCCCGATCCCCTTCTCTTCTTACCTGGTCCTGGCTCCGTGCTTCGCTCCTCCATGCTGAATGTCGGGCATGATGACTTCATCATGCCCGACATTCACTACGAGCGCAGCACGGAAGAGGGGACCAGGGAGGGAGCCAGGGCCTCACATGACCTGACCAACTGACCTGAACGGTCAGGTGACCGCAAAAGGTAAGTTGGTAAACGTATTTGGTTGTGTGTTATTTTTTAACGAATAATTCGATTTTTTATTTGTTGTTACCTTCAGCACACTTGTCAAAGTTTTATTAATCCTTTTTATATATTTTATATATGTATTACTTCTTATTGTAATATCCCTGATATTACAATAACACGTTTTAGTGTAAGTAAAATTACTTTGTTTGCATCACATGTAAGCTCTGACTGTGTAAATAGAAATGAATGCCAACCATATTGCCGCAGCCCTTTTTTAGTTTAATTTGAATGAGAGGCACAAATTCACAATATCGATGTATAGGAATGACAGAAACGTTTTTTTCTCTGCAATAGTTCACATTTGTATTATTTGAGTTAAGCCAAACCCAAAGTAGACAGAGCATTCACCTACAGACTACTTATTTTACTTTTTGATAATTATAATTCATTTTAGAGTAGTTTATTTGCTTTATGTCCCTAGAGAGTGCAGCTTGAAAGTCTCCTTAACTCTTTTTAGTGAAAGTGTCTCTATATGACGTGCTAACCAGAACAATCTATCCTGCCCAGAACAATCTATCCTGCCCAGAACAACCTATCCTGCCCAGAACAATCTATCCTGCCCAGAACAACCTATCCTGCCCAGAACAATCTATCCTGCCCAGAACAACCTATCCTGCCCAGAACAATCTATCCTGCCCAGAACAACCTATCCTGCCCAGAACAACCTATCCTGCCCAGAACAATCTATCCTGCCCAGAACAATCTATCCTGCCCAGAACAATCTATCCTGCCCAGAACAACCTATCCTGCCCAGAACAACCTATCCTGCCCAGAACAATTTATCCTGCCCAGAACAACCTATCCTGCCCAGAACAACCTATCCTGCCCAGAACAATCTATCATGCGTTGGAGACCAACCAAAGCCAAAACAGATTTTCCTGTGGGTGGATAGTCTGCATCTGCGTAAGCCAATGTCATGCTTTATAAACCAACTGGGTGAAACAATTACTTGAGGTAATTGTAAATGGCCTTTGGTGGCACATTCTGCTTTAGGAGTGGCTTATTTGTATTTTGTACGTATACTCCTAAATGTGCTGGCTGATAATAGGATGCTCAACATTGAGGTTTTTTTTAACATGTAACGTAAAAAAGTTTTTAGAGCCTAATGTGTTGTTGTTTTAAACTTAAAAAAAAAATACTAGAATGTAGTGTAAATAAGAAATTATAGCGTAGTGCACAATACCACTAAATTAAAAGACAAAAATGCAAACACTTTAAAGTTTTATTATCCCACATTAGTACTTATTCTAGTATTAGTATTTTCTTTTATAGTTGTTTATTAGAATGTCCCTAACAATGTTTAAATCACATGCTGAAGCATATATCAAACTTGAAGTATGTATATCATACTTATATATATATATATATATATATATATATATATATATATATATATATATATATATATGTGTGTGTGTATACAGTATATATGTGTGTATGTATATATATATATGTGTATGTGTATATATATATATATATATATATATATATATATATATAGTCATTTTTCTCCAAGCCTCCTTGCAGGGGCTACTTTTGACAATCAATCACTGGGTGGCAGACAAGAGCTGGTTATGTACGATTGGAATACAGACACTGTTTAAATCACATATTTTAGTAATTTCTCTGTCTTCTGCGGAATTATGCTAATATTTAAGATGAGTTTCCTTAAGTCTGGGACTTAAATTAAGTCTGTCTGTTTCACTTTTATGATAGAGTTGGAAATCACTAGCAGACTATGAGTTGGTGAACGCTGGGATTTATAGTGACAAAGCCACAGGGATGAAACTGATCTGCAGAGGGCTGGAATACACGGCATTCTCTGCAAGGATGTTTATTGTTCTATTAGAAGATTAGTGAGAGGATTTGTGGTGATGTAATACAAAAAGAGTAATATTTACAATGTTAAAATAATAGGTATGACATGTGATGCAGAAATCCAAGATAAAAGCAGACACAACTTAGTTTAAACTCGGCTTAGAAGAGATAGAATTAAAAAATAAGCTCTTGCAAAAATAAATACGTAAATAAATAAAAAGTGCCTATAATTTTTTACTTCAAAGTATGTGTTTATAAAGTGTGAAATTTTCATCATATTTAAATCTAATTGTCTTTAATATTCCTTTGTTAATATTATGTATGTATCAATGTTAAAACATTTATTGTCCAATAGGAAAATAGTTATCCTTTTTATCCCTGTTTTTATTTTTCTAGTAGAACAATTTAAAAATGTGAGGAGTGGATAAAGGAAATAGGATGTGACTGTGGGTAAAGAGGGACAAAGGAAACTTTAAAAAAATATATTTTTTACAGGTTTTCTTTTTCAATTGAAATCTGTTATTTTCTTTATTCAAAATCATAATATCCCTTTTTATACCTTTTTAATTTATAGAAGAATAATTATGTCTTCAGCATTCCATTGTCTAATAAGAAAAATAACCTGATATAAAACTTACACTACATTGAGGGAAATAACCAAATAAAAAAACTAAAGTACATGACTACAATGAAGTTGGACACTACTTATAATGTGTCTCTAATACTGCAGGATGACTTATATTATCAGTAATGAATACAATTGCGCATTTTTAAAAAAGGAAGATGAGTCTAGCAGGGTTACCCAAATGCCTCCAACATGGCAATGATTCCCCCAAACTCAGTGAATGGATCAATTTATACAGTAAGAGACAATAATTATGCAGCTATGTTCTTTTTTTTTTTTATTTCTTTAAACTCAGGTTTTAAAATAGGTGTTGAGACAACTATATGCCTGGTTAATTGTTTTCTGATCATTTGGCTACTGTGAGAAGTACTATTGAGAGGGCTGAAGAAGTCAGAGGGTACATCACCGTTTTGGTGGCTTTTAGGTGTTGACCAATGTGGTTACTCCTATTGTCTAGTGTGATTTTTTTAAATAAAAATATTTAAATAATGCTTGCCTATGTGCAGTGCTTAATTAATTCCTCTCACAATATGTCCATAGGGGGTGATGCATGCACATGATTCCCAGCTATCCTCACAACTAATAATAAAATAATAAGCAGCAGAAGTGGATCTGAATCAGTCACTAATTAAGCAAATTTACTCCTGATAGGTGATCTGGAAAAAAATGCAGCGTTGACAGTGGCTAAGGAGGATACTGTTAAGAACCACAACTGTACAAATATTTCAAAGCATATATGTAGATATTTACTATGCTTACTTATACAACTTTTATGTTTGTGTTGTTAAAAACATTATCATAGAACAATATAGTTATCTATATAAAATTAGTTTACTGCAAACAGAACTGGACACTGGGAACCACCCAATGAATAAATGGGACCCCTCCTTAATGGGACCTCTGCTTTGTAAGTTTTAAAGAAAGGGGTTGGCCCTGCCAAGGGTGGCCACAGGGCATCCACTGGCCCTCCTTACAATAATACCCATTAATAGTATTACTGACAGGGAATCAGTCTGGTGACCATATGCCACGTGCCTGCCTGTGAATGAAAGCCTTTTCTCAAATTTAATATCTGATGCCAAAACTTTAGCACAAAGTATATTATTGTGAATGTGTTCTGTAGGTCGCTTATTGAAAGATACGTATAAGTTTGCTCAAGTTATCCTTTAAGTATCCAATGTCGTTTGAGATACAAAATGAGCATTAAATACATATTTAGACTCTGCATGTGGTGGGGTTTCCATACTTAGGTCCGGCAGTGTTTTCTTCCGTCTTCAAATGTACTGAGAATAATGAAGAATAAGTCATTGGATGCCGGAGGCACATACAGGTAAGATGACAATGTCAAGGTCACTATGCTCAGTAGGCGTTGAATGCAGGGCTTAGACTTCTCATACTTTTCAACCCCAGAGGCAGTAAGATTACCTTCCCTGATATTTATGTAATCCACATTCATGTTAAAGCCATTCATATTTAAAGTTGCAGTACCACATACGTAAAAGATTTTACTAAGGTACCCCCCCCCCCTCTAGCCACAGAACAGGAAAAATGGCTGCATGTAGAAACCTCCAGCGCCCCAGCTAAGTGGAGATGCACATTTGTTAAATCTTTTATGGAAGTGTTAGTGCAGCTTTAAAGATGAAAATAAAATGACATATACAAATATTTAGAAATGTATATATATATATGACAAATTTTAATAATTGTTAAATCATTATATATTTGAAATGTTTTAATTTATTTTTCTTAAATACTAATTTATGCAAAATCATAATGTATTTTGCACAGAAATATGGACTAGGGGCCTGATTCATTAAGGATCTTAACTTGAGAAACTTCTTATTTCAGTCTACTGGGCAAAACCATGTTACAATGCAAGGGGTGCAAATTAGTATTCTGTTTTGCACATAAGTTAAATACTGACTGTTTTTTCATGTAGCACATAAATATCAACTTTAAATTTCAGTATACAAATAAGCTATCAAGTATTTGTGTGCTACATGAAAAAACAGTTAGTATTTAACTTATGTGCAAAACAGAATACTAATTTGCACCCCTTGCATTGTAACATGGTTTTGTCCAGGAGACTGAAATAAGAAGTTTCTCAAGTTAAGATCCTTAATGAATTATTATTATTATTATTATTATCATTTATTTGTTAGGCGCCACAAGTTATCCGCAGCGCCGCACACAGTACTAACAGTAGACTATACAGGGTGAAACCATACAGAACAATGAACAAAAAGTACCAATACTTCAGAAACTCCGGCTAGTCATATGCAGTAAAGACGGAGCGGAAGAACAGGTATGGAGACAGGAGGGGAGGGGGCCCTGCTCATACGAGCTTACATCCTAAGGGAGGGTAAACAGACCAGGCACATGAGGAGCCAGTTGAGGCATGAGGAGAGAAGGGAGGAAGAGCTAAAGGAAGGAGATGGGGGTTAAGTAGATGGTTGGTAGGCTTTGAGGAAGAGGTGAGTTTTGAGTGCATGTTTGAAGGAGCACAGAGTAGGAGAGAGACGGATGGAACGAGGGAGGTCGTTCCAGAGAAGGGGGGCTGCACGGGAAAAGTCTTGGATTCTGGAGTGGGAAGAGGTGATAAGAGTGGAGGAGAGGCGGCAGTCGTTGGCCGAGCGCAAGGAGGGGGCAGGAGTGTGAATGGAGAGGAGGTTAGAGATATAAGGGGCAGTAGAGTTGGAGAGAGCCTTGTAAGTGGTGGTGAGGAGTTTGAAAAGGATTCGGTAGGGGAAGGGGAGCCAGTGTAAGGCAAGGCAGAGAGGGGAGGCAGAGGAGGAGCAGCGTGAGAGGAAGATGAGTCTTGCGACCGCATTGAGTATAGAGCGGAGGGGGGAGAGATGGGAGTGGGGGAGGCCAGTGAGGAGGCGGTTACATTAATCGAGGCGGGAGGTGATGAGTGTGTTGATGACAGTTTTGGTGGCATCCTAAGAGAGAAAAGGACGGATGCGGGCGATGTTGCGTAGTTGGAAGCGACAGGCTTGGGCAAGGGAATGAATGTGGGTGGCAAAAGAGAGAGAGGAGTCGAGGGTGACACCCAGGCAGCAAAGTTGGGTGACAGAGGAGATGGTGGTGTTGTTGACGACAATAGAGAGGTCATGGTGAGATGGGATTCTGGGCGAAGGAAAGACAATGAGTTTAGTTTTAGAGATGTTAATTTTGAGAAAGCGCTCAGACATCCAGGAGGAGATGGCGGAGAGGCAGTCGGATACCCAAGCGAGGAGGGTGGAGGAAAGATCAGGAGAGGAGTAGGCCCTAGTAGACTAACAACAACATAACATAGCACACACTATTTATATATATTCTTACATTTATATATAATCTACAGGGGTCATTTGTTATTTCTTGATAAGAGAAGAATTATGAATACTTTAGTTAATAGTTCTGTAAATGCGTAACGTGTCTATACTACACTAGCTAACAATTGTTTTCCTAGCATACCTGAATATAGAAATGTGTTATTCATATAGACAATGAAAGGGCACAAGATGGGCTACAGTTGCCTGCATTAGACCAGACTTATGGGGCTATGTTTCATAATTTTTAAATTAGTCTTTTAAAAGGAAACATATCTGCAGTTTACATCTACTAGGCTTATTGCATGATCTTTAATGACAAAAGCCCTAGGACTGCACAAGCATTTGCACTGGCTCCTATATACAGAGAAGTGTGATTTGTACAGTTTTTAGCCACTTACACACTATGTACACATAAAATATGAAAATTTTCAATAATAACTTGTTTGATAATAATAATGTGCTTTCTTGTTTAATTAACTGGACAATTCTGTATCTGTCTGTACACAATTATGTTCTCAAACTTCAACCTTTCACAGTGCTTATCATCACTTCTCTTACAGATACCACAAACATTACTTGCTTCACTTAAGCACACTGAGTTGGATGCATATGCATAAAGAGCGTGTTTACGACCTTATGCTGAGTCAGACGCATCCCATGATGCACCCAGGTCTGCACCAGTAGCATAGAACAATTGTGTTGACAGCGAAAAACACATTCGCTATTATTCATTTACATAAAAACCGTCTATAAAACAGCAGATATCATCTCCGTTCTTGCGTGTGAATGAAAGTAGCAAAAAATTAATTCTAAAAAGCCCAAAAAACCATATAGCACAGACACGATTAATGAAGAAAGCACTAGCAGCTTCAGAGCTCAATCATCATCATCACCATTTATTTATATAGCGCCACTGATTCCGCAGCGCTGTACAGAGAACTCATTCACATCAGTCCCTGCCCCATTGGAGCTTACAGTCTAAATTCCCTAACATACACAGACACACACAGACAGACTAGGGTCAATTTTGATAGCAGCCAATTTACCTATTAGTATGTTTTTGGAGTGTGGGAGGAAACCGGAGCACCCGAAGGAAACCCACGCAAACACAGGGAGAACATACAAACTCCACACAGATAAGGCCATGGTCGGGAATTGAACTCATAACCCCAGCTCTGTGAGGCAGACAGCATGTATTTGCACCGCCCTCCTGCATCTGCAAGTGACATGACTACTGCCAAGCGTACCTGCTTCTGTGTGCAGGTCTGCCTCAGTTCACAATTATGCGAACACCCCCATACTGTACTCATACTTTGTTTGCAAGCCCCTTCCCTCAACCTGTTTCTCTCTCCAAGCGCAAGTGTCAAATCTGCATAAGGATGTAGGCTAACGTTAATCAATCGGGCCTATGCCCAAGTCAGCATGAGCCCCTGTAACAATATCTAACAATATCAAACTTATCCGACCTGGGTCCCCAGCATGCGCATATGTGCCCCCTCCTCTTTTCTGCATCATGTCTCTCCCCCTTTCACTCGCTCTCTCTCTCTCAAGAAGAAGTTTGTTTGCTTCTTTATTGGCGAATATCTTCCACAACTCTCAAGGTAAAGCTGCAAATCTTACATAGTTATTTAGTATTGAAAAAGTAACCTATTAGACCACATAGCGACAATGCAACAGAGCGACAAATTTTGAAAACATCATTTTTTGGTGGTAAACAATTGTTTGACTGCTGGAGGGAAACCTTGCGACACCACATAACGACAACACGACAAAGCATCAAATTGAGTTTTCTAAATAGCATTTTCGATCTATTTACCAAATAATTTGCTAATATATAAAAACTGCTACACGTTACAAATTGGAATCTAGCAACGTCGGGAGACCCTGCCGTCTCTAAATCCTGACCTCGTGTTTCGGATGCATGTGACATCATGTGTTTGTTGCTGCACTGTTGCACTGAGATTTTTTGTATTTGGCACAGAATATACCTCATCAACGTCTGCATCTGCATTCCTCCAATTGAAAGTACCTGTTCTCAGCCATCCTTGACTGAGCAAGGTATTACTTCTGAGAATTTGCTGAGAGAATTCCATTGCCTGTTTTTACTCTGTTGCTGAACAAGATCATTCTGCTCTTTCCAATACTGCCCTGATCTTTACAGTTCACCTCAGCTTGTCATCTTGATTACCCTCCCTTCTCCAGACCCTGACCTCAGATAGTGAGTTTGGCTATTCCGCTGTCTGGTTCTGTTTTTACTGGATCATTGGGCAGGATATAGTTTCCAGGTTCAAGTTGGTTATTGAAGTGCCTACCTGTGCCTGGCAGGTTCTACCCTTGTCTGATACAAGCAGTGTTATGCACATATCCCATACATATTACATAACCCATGCAAGTTACATACATATTAGGCCTGATTCATTAAGCAGAGCAAGTCAAAAAAAGGAGTAAGTGTGATCCTGGGAAAACCATGTTGCAATGCAAGGGGTACAAATGAGTTTATTATTTTGCACATAAGTTAAATACTGGCTGTTTTTTCATCTAGCAGACAAATACTTGATAGCTTTATTTTTACACTTAAATTTAAAGTTGATCTAGGACATGCCCTATCCCAAATATAAATCTGTCCTAACATTTTAACTTTACCCCCCCATCCAATGCAACATGGTTTTGCCCATGTGCAAAGTTACTCGTTTTTTTTGCTTTCCTTTCCTTAATGAATTAGGCCCATTGTGTTGATCAGATCACTTAAACTAGAAATAGACACATCTACTAGTGATGAGCAAAGTTTTCATCAAAATGGTGAGGTAAACACAAAACAAACAGTCTCCTCACTCTTTAACTTACCACCATCTCCTGCCTTGTGTGAGGACTATCTGGCCTGGCAGTGCTGCTCTGGCTCATGTTGTCAGCCTCCTGCTTGTTTTGACTCATAGTCTCTGCCTTCTGTTTGTCTGCTTCTCAGCACCAGCCTCCAGCGGTCTAGTCAGGAGAGGGCTGGCAAATTTTAGCCTGGGGAGCAAAACTCGACTTAGCAACCTATTAGGAACATTTTAAAGGAACAAAATGCAGATGGCCCAGTCCAAGATAGCCCACTATGGGACTAGCCCGGGGGCTAGGCCCCCGCAACCCAGCCCAGTCTTCCCCCTGAGTCTAGTGCATCCTCACCTTCACTAGTAGTGCTGAAGTCATTGTCAGAGATGTGTGTGTGTGTGTGTGTGTGACTGTGTTTATTCAACCATCAGCTTGGATCCTGATTCCATCATTTCCTTACAATCTTCACTATGGACTCAGATCCTAATGAATGACACTGTGTTATTTCTTCAGAAATGTATTGGATTTCAGGTATGCCTCAACATTGCAGCTGTAGTTTAGTTCCAGCTATTTAAAGCAATGTACCTAATAGATATATTTTGACAAATTATTGTTGCGTTCTGAACATAGAAAGGGTAATTTGCACTGATAACATATTATATATACAGTCAAGTCAAATAGTGTGAATTTCACCATGTACCCAAATCACTGCTTTTAGAGACAAACACACTGCCATACAGGTGAAGCCAGGCAAAGGGAACAGGAGGCATTGTCTCAAGCCACGTTTGCTTTTGTAGACTATGCAAGGACAAGGAGAAAGGTTGGCTATCTTTCCCTACTACAGTTAGTGCCCTAAACAGAGCACATTGAGTTTCTCTGGACTAACAGTACCACAGTATACTATGCACAAGGAGCTGGGAGAGGTCATAGGAAAGGCAATAGGTATTATGATGTCCTGCAGGAAGATTCGGCTCATTATTGCTACTTTTGCATTTCATCCATTACATACCTGTACTGTAAGTGAATGACCGCTCTTGTACTATGGGGCTACCAGAACAAGCATTCTAAGCCCTGCAATGATGCCGTCAAAATGGGAATGTGGCAGGAGCAGATTTTACATTCTTATTTTCATTACTAGTGGATAGAAATGTAATTATCCATATAATTAAGCTAAACCAGTCTTCTGTACTTTTAGTGGATAATACAATTTAAAGGCATTTTATCTTATTTATTGAGATGTGTTTTGCCAAAGGCATCTTTGGGGTTTGCCGATTTGGCCCATTTGTACTTAGAAAGCACTGCCCAGTAATACGGATGGTAATGTTCCTTTTTAAAGTGTTCCATAATGGAATGGATTACTTTATTATATATATAAGTATATATATTGTGTTATGATGACTAATATGAGCATTACATTGTGTGAATTTTTTCCTGATCATGTCGATTGCGTCACTGGCAGTGAGACCACCCACCATAAAAGATTAAAAAATCTATTAATTTCAGGGCCAGAAAACTGATAACACTGCTTTGTCAGAAATGTGAAAAATGTATATACGTTTTTTTTTTCTTTTACATAGTAAAATCCTTATGTAAAAACTCCATAAGCCAAAAAGGGCTAAAGTGATTCAAGGTTTATAATAAATTTCCCAAACTCGGTTACAGGGATTAACTGACAACCAAGTATTTATTTTAAGAACTTGCCAAGTGTAGTTTATCCTCCTTTGAGGCATTCAAGATGCTTACACTATATGCTGTTAGGCCTGTGTGTTTTTATATTAAACAGAAACTGAATAGAGACAAAGTTATAAGTAACTTTTTGGACACATAATTCAGCCTTGCACTGGTAATACGTCTTAGCTGTTCTTTCACTTCCATGCTTATTGAGCATGACAATTTCAAGTACACTCAAAGTGGATAATGTTTTAATCTGTATGTGTCTTTGATGGTAACATTCTAGGCCGGTTTAGCATCTTGGTTTCAGAAACAAAGCAAATTACCAATACTTGGAGGTGGGGGAGCTCTTAAAAAGATTATTTAAGGTCAGCTTTGTAAATTTTAACAAATGCTAACTTTTGATTTATTCTCCATAGAATAACTTTCTAAATGTTATATATTATATTTGCTAAGAATGATTGACTCTGCTTAAAACAAATACTTCTCCTCTGGAAAGGATTCCTGGACTGACAGACAATTTACAACATTAGTCAATTAAACAAAACTCTCTATGACCTCACACTTGTAAAACAGAAGAAAAGAACACAAATCTTATTCTTATAAGGCCAGTGGTTAAATTCATATGAGCAATGTTTGCTTGTTAAAACACATTATTTAAAGTAACTAAATATATTGTTTATTATAAAAAAACAACTAATGGAGTGTAGCAGTATTTAAGTATGTGAAATTTTTATTAATGCACTTAGCCTTATGAATTGCTGTCCAGTAGTTAAATATTAAAAACAATTGTACTTTTAATGAACAAAGTAAAAATTCCAATGAATTTGTTAAATATATCATAAAACATAGTAAGAATGCAATTAATTGGTTTAATAAAAAAAAAGTCAGAGTATATTTGTTTAAAGCAAACTATTCAAATGATTTATTGTGTTATAGTGTACTGTGATTACTACTACTAGTTTGATAAATAATTATAATTTCATACTTGTTTAGGTGGGTCTATCTGAGTGTGAGGTCTAACTAGTTACAACAGCTGACTGCCTACCTATGTCATGTCAGAATTCATTATATTGGCAGGACATAAATGTCTGTCCTGCCAAAGGGACAGCCATGAAGCCTGTTTTATCATGCTGGATCTGGAACCAGGTTATGACCAACAGCCTCTGGTTCTGGTACTATATCCATAAATCATGTTATCCTGTTCCAGGTATCTGATCATTCAAACATAGCTCTCAATCTTAAAGCTGTGTTCGTCCATGCAAAACCACTGCTTTGATGTGCTGTAGAAACATGGTGATATCACTATCACCATCACCACCATTTTATTTATATAGCGCCACTAATTCCGCAGCGCTGTACAGAGAACTCACTCACATCAGTCCCTGCCTCATTTTAGCTTACAGTTTACATTCCCTAACACACACACAGACTAGTGTTAATTTTTGTTACTAGTATGTTTTTGGACAAAAACATACAAAAACAAAACAAAGTACAAAACAAAAACAAAACAAAGTACAATACAAAAAAAAGTACAAAAGTACAAAACAAAGTATAAGTGAAATGAAAGGTAAAGACAATGGTAAATGATAAATAGCAGAGATGTAAAACAATAAACTGAAAATATAAAACCCCATTCTTAGCCTATCAAGATCGCATCAACCAATCCTGTGTGACACGGATGTATTTTGCATGAGTAAATGTCACGCAAAATGTGTGTTACCCTGAACCCGTATCTGCTCCACCTCACCCAATTTTTTGTCTGTCCACCCCTGCCCTAACTCCCATTATTCCTAGCCTAAGAATGACATATCATTAGGGGGGGACAACATTTGAAATCTAAAAAATGTACTTTTGTTACTATGTTCTATAACTATGTTAGACCATGAATAAAGACAGATATTTGGTATTGCTGTATGAGTATTTAAACAATACAATGGTGGGGTGAATTTCAGGTGCTGCACTAATGACATTAGAGTGACTCTGTAAATAATACAGAAAAATAGAACTTGTTTTGCTTTTTATTTTTGCCTTTTCCCCCCTTGATTATGTTTAGTCGAAGTCGTTTAATTGGATGAAAGAAAGTATATTGATTAATATTATTTTACCGTGCGATTGCGATCAGTACACCACGTGTTACGTGTCATGGCGTGATCGCACGATAAAACACGCACTCATACACTCGCGCTTTCACATTCATTTATTTATATATTTCATATTTATAATAGTTCCATTCCACAGTCATTTATGAGCAGATGTTATTTGGTTTATAGTTATATATTATAAGGTTATATGTACACTTTAGTGATATTTTAAGTTCAGATATTTTATGTATGTATATATTTGGTACCGGCTGTATTGTACTTGTTTATTGAACTGCTTAACTTTTGCTTTTTGCTAAATAAATTGCTTGTGCTTTGGAGCCACATAAATCACTTAGACAATGCTTATTGAAAAATGATGAAATTACTTTAATAATTTATAAAATAAAAAGATATTTGTTCCAATTTATTAACAAATTAAAGCCCTGTCCACCATGGCAAAAAAAAATCATATAAGACTTATTGGGTAGAATACAAAACAAATACATTTTACCATTTAAACTGTCACAAAGTAAAAATTTGGAAGGCGTAAGAGCCATTAAGCAGTTAAAAAACACTAGAATTTCACCTTTAAAGAAAACAAAGAATTTGTTGCATGTCTGCTGAGCCAAGTTGACCCCTTCAGCTACTGTTGATTGTATTATATTGATAATATTTTCAGTGATTAAGTAAAATGATCCTAGGCCCTTGGTGTTGTAAAGTCATGTACCTCCACTCCACATACTTTTCATGACCAAACATTGTTGAACACTCAACATTCTTTAATATGCAAATTATAGTTTACAACTTCAATTCAACACACATCAAGCCCTTCACCCCAAGTTTATTAGAGCACTTAGTTACTTCCTTATCCATGATTATGATTAATAATATGCTTAGAAAGCTTAATGTTACAAATATTTTGTAATGAACAGCAACTTCTCACCAAGTATGTTGCAACAAAGAGCAAGCTCCTCAACCCAACCTCACTTCACATCTTGTCAGGATCATACCTGCACCACTCAGTTTTAATATAAATTAAACCTTGGGCCCCTTCAAGCTCTGGGTCCTGGGATATCCACTGAAATGCCTTTATTATAATTCCCCAATGTATATTTTAATAGATATTGATAACATATAATATATAACATTATGTATTTATGCATATTCAGCTTTTAGAAAGAAACTGCTAAAAAATAGTCATGTCTGTTCCTTAAAGGGACCTTAAAAATGTCTTTGATTAATTGTGCCCAGTATAAAGTAAAGCACATAGACATAGTTTTATAGTATATCCTTGTGAAGACTATGAACCAATTCGGATTGCTGTGTCTTTTATATCTTTGCTCCCTGATATATTTTATAGCCTTTTCAGACCTGGCCATGCCACCAATGATGCCATACATTTCTGTTGCTTCTAGAGCATGCCCAACAAGCTATTGTATTGTGAGGGAATTGTCATGTCTAAGCTAGACTGACAGGCAGGTTCTGATAGGAGAACAATGGATTTTGGGGAAGAGACACCAAACAATAGCAACTCTACTGATCAGTGAGCACTGCGGGTATTCTTACTAACACTGTGATAGAAAATAGCCCTATAACAAAAATATTTTATACAATCACCATTAATATTTATATAATATAAGTACAAGGGGAAGGTAAAAGTGTATATATAGGCTTACAGTCCCTTTAAAATGTTTAGAGGCTGCTAAATATAAAACATGTCTACACAGTGGTTTGTGAGTCTTAGTAACAACATAAGTAACAGCAGAACTTGGTTAAAAGCTGAGACAGAACTATCAGCAGTTTAGGTAGTAGGGATGAAAGGTACCTAAAAGAGAAAGGAGGCACTGGTAGGCTGAGAGCAGTCTGACTCCAACAACAGAGAGAGCCTGTTACAGAGGCATCCTCCTGATGATGAGAGAGTGGTCTGAGCTGTGAGACAGAAGTGATGGAGCATAGGCTACAGTAACAATGTTTCCTGATATTGAGGTCAGACAGGAAAGGACAGTATTTATTTCTGCTTACTTTTTTAAATAAATTCTCTATTTAGAAAAAGTTCTGGATACACAGTCAAAAATAAAAGCACAACACAACATTGAGAATATGATGGACTTGTTAAGGCTTCTAGCTATTATCCTACTCTTACAGAACTAGTAGCAGAGGTCTTCACCTATAGCAGCCACCTTTCCCGTTGAGCTTGATATGATCACAGGTACTCAGATGCCCCCAGGTGTTAAACTCAACGTAGTGCTAGCTTATGAGTAATGCCGCAGCACAGAAATAGGAGGTAATGACTGAAGGTAACAATGGTCAGGAACAAGCCAGGGTCCAATGGCAGGAGCAAGCAGCGTGGTCAAGTTCAGGCAAAGATCAGGACCGGCAGCAAAAGAGGGTATCCGAGTCACAAGCAAAGGTCAGGGCCACGAGCAAATAATCAGAAGTCCAGAAAAACAAGCCAAAGGTCATACACAGAAAACAATCCAGGAATCAGCACAACAGGTCAGGAGCAGGTCAGCAGCCAAGAACTGAATTCTATAACTGGCAGGGAGGCCAAGCCCTCCCCGCCTCAAATACATAGATGGGCCAATAAGGAGCCAAGAATCCCCATTGGTTGATCAGCTTCAGGGGGCTGCTAAATAAGTTAATTAAATATACAATTTGTGCACGTGCCCAGTGCCCCCTTCATGCAGGCGACTTAGCAGATCGAGACGCAGCATCTCGACAGTTGACTTAGCAACGACCGGGACGAAACCAGAAGTGACGTCCCGGTTGTCATAGTAATTGCCGGGACACAGCCAGGGGAACACAGCAAGTCGCGGCGACTAGGGGCAAAACCATGGCTCGTAACAGGTCTTAACAAAATAGAGAATAACTGAGTAAAAGTAGCATGACAGTGGTTGACATTTGTTGAACCAGAATATTGTCATTTTAAATTTATAGCAACCAACAAAGAGGGATAAGGAAGGAGGGGAGAGAGGGGAGGGGAGAAAGGGGGTGGGATGTGTCTACTGATCCACAAGATGAAACCATAAAAAGCCGGATTTGAGGACGTACGGATTAGCGAGATAGGTAAAAATCCAGCACGAATGTGCCAGAAGAAAGCTGACCTCAGGGTAATGTATGAGCAGATTTGAGGAACGTTAGTTACATCGAGAGGAGCTGATAAATAGAAGGCTGACTTGTATTTGACGGATTCCGTAAACTCCATCCAGCTGAACCAAGTGCCCATGAATGTAAACTGAGTGCTTATCAGTGGCCAACAAAGTAATATCAACCATGGACATGTAAAAGTCCACCTGGTGCAACCTCTCCTAAATTGAGGGATGTTACTTAGATCGCCACTACACCGGAACAACAGCTCTTGCTGCATTATTCAAGTGCTTTAGAAATCTGGATATTGGTGTGTAGTAGCGGCCAAAAGCTTGGACCTTTGGGACCTTCATGGCCAACTATTTTCTCAGTTAATCAGAAAACTGTTCTCCAAAAATGAAGTGATACATGTGCATTCCCACTCTATGTGAAAGAGCGTTCCAGGAGTGTCATTGCATCTCCAACTGGTTGGTAGAATTTGTGGGTGCAATTTGTGAAGGGAGGAAGGGCAATTCAGCAACTTGTATTGAGTTTCTACCACTGAGACACTTAATGAACAGCCGTAAGTGGCCTGTAATATTTTGGGTCATTATAGCTGGTTTGTACTCATGTCTTTGAGTCTCGCCCATGGGTCAGTGAGGATGGCCTAGGACAGAAACATAGCCTCAAAATGGGATGGATCTCTACCCGGGGTCTTAGTACCTCCCACAGATCTAACAAAATGTATCAACTTGATATATTCCCAATGGTCTCTATCAGTCAGAGAGTACTTAGAATGGAGCTCCAAAAAGGAGCATAGCTTACCATTGACCACCAGTTGGCACAGCCTTGTGACACACGCCTGAGACCACCCTCTAAACGTGTTTTGGGAATGAGCAGAAAGAAAGTTGGGATTGCCCACAATGGGGGACAATAGAGACTGATGGGCCATTACACATTTACGAGAGCAAAGTTGTCTCCACACTGCAAGAGTAGGACCAATCAGGGCTGCCAAGAGGAATTCAGGGCCCCGGTACAACAACTTCATGAGGCCCCCCTTATAGTTGAGCATGTTAAAAACATTTGCGCCATCACAAGAGTGTGTTCATGCAATTGGGGGCATGGCTATGCATCATTGGGGCGTAGCTAGCAGGTTAAAAGCGCTAGTACACCATTGACACAAGGTTGCAGTGCCCGCTCGCTGGAGCGTGACATATGTCCCAGCACTCTTGACTTTCAGGGCATCTAGCACCATAGTGTAGTATATAAACAATCCAGTGTATACATAAAGAGTTCCCAGTCTCGGCCTGCCCCTTACATTGGGCAGAACACTCACCAAAAATTAGGATTGTCCCACTAGAATCACAACATTTCATAGACTGTCCTGCTCTCTTCTATCTGTTCTTGTCACTTTCAACACCTGTGGCTGCAGGTTTCTTTGGTTGTGGCTTGTCTGGATCTTGGAATGTTTGGGGCCCTATTTGGGAAAAAAGAATGGGTACATTTAGAAAATTCCAACCAGTCCCGGTGTTAAATCAATAGCACTCACGAGTAATAATTAGGACTTCCTCCAGCCCCAACATTAAAATAGTATTACCATTTAATAAATAAACCTATTTCCCTCACCACAAACAGCCCTAGCAATAAATTAATAGTATTTACATTTCAGAAATATACCTATTTCCCGCAACCATCACTGCCATTAAATAATTCATAGTCACATTTTATAAAGAGACCTTATTCTCCCCAAACTCACCCCCACATTCAATAGCCCCCAAACCACCCCATCTTAAATTAATAGTCCCCACTATTAAATCGCCCCACCATCATCCCGCATACAAAATTGCACCCATTAGTTAGCCACCACTTACCTCACACACACATTACCACAAGCCCCCCTGTACCATCACACACACACACACATTACCACAAGCCCCCTGTGCCATCGCACACATTACTGTGCCCCTTCATCATCACCACGCTGTGCCCCATTATGATCACACTGCGCCCTCCATGCTGCTTTTCTCCCCTTCACCTGGCCCCTCTTCATCACACTGTGCCATGCTGCTCCCCCCCTTTATCACTGTGCCATGCTGCCCCCTTTTCATCACTGTGCCATCCTGCCCTCCCTCTCATTCATCACTGTGCCATGCTGCTCCACCCCCCTTCATTACACTGTGCCACCCTGCCTACCACCTCTCCTTCATCCCTGTGCCATCCTGCCTCCCCGCACTTTCATCACTCTGCCATCCTGCCCCCCCCCCCTCTCTTTCATCATTGTGCCATCCTGCCCCCCCCCCTCCTTCAATGTGCCATTCTGCCTCCCCCCTCTCCTTCATCACTGTGCCATCCTGCCCCCCCCCCTGTCTCCTTCATCACTCTGTGCCTCTGTTTTCCTCCCCTTGCCTCTGTTCCTTTACTTACCTTTGTATTGGCTCTTTTCATCTCTTCTCTTCTGTCTTCTGGGGGCTCTCTGTGCCACTCCTCACTGAACGTGATGACATCACGCCCGACATTCAGTGCAAACGGAGCAGAGAGAAAGGAAGAGGGACGCCGGCACCACGTTCATGTGATGTGAGTATTTTTTTTTTATTTTATTTTTTTAGTTTCCAGCTCCCCCAACAGCGAAGGTGTCTATCTGTCTGTCCTATGTCACTGGTCGCGGCCCTCTGCTCTGCCAAGCTGGTATCAAACAGCAAGAAGATGGTCAACATAGCCAGAACAGATACACAAACGAACTCCAGAGTGCCAAATCAGAAAACAGAAGGAGTGTCAGAACAGCCAGGTCTGCAACAATCAGGAGCATAAGCAGTACCAAATGACAGTAAGGTCAAGAACTGTCTGGGTCAAAATTCAAAGAAATCAGCCACAAGATATACATGAATGTTGGAGTAAAGTTTTGCAGCCTAATACTCTGACACAGGCCTGTGTGCAGAGCAGGTTTAAATAGCTGAGCTGATGAATAGGGCGGGCTCAGGTCATATGACCACAGATTCAGAGCACTTAAAGGGGACCATGCGTCTTCTGTTGTACAGAGTAGGATTGTGGCACAGTGTTCTCTCCTGGGAGTGGAGTGGAGAGAAGAAGGGAAGCGCAAGCCAGCGGGTTAGAAAAGTAACAGTGGAACTCCCATGTGTGGCAGTAATTTTCTTCACTTTTTCTGGATCTTCAAACATGAGCCATAAACATAGAAGATATGAAATTCCCTCCAAGCCACACTCCCTATGCGTACAAATACAGAACACAGAAATGGCAAATGATGTCTCGGATACATAACTTATTGCAGTCCTTGTGAAGAACCCTGTATTTTGATTGGTCCTTTTTATGAATTAGCTCACAATTAATGATATCATTGAGAATAATTACTCATTTAACAATCTGTAGAATATCAAAACTTGATGAATCATTTAAAATGTAAACTTTGCTATACACATTGCTGCTGTTTTCAGGGTTTTTTTTAAAGCCCACTTTAAATGGTCAACTAAGAGTACCAACTAATTGATAGCACTTGATTTTATATATTCTTTTTTGTTATTACTCTTTTCGATCTAATGATTAAAGCATAAGCTCACAAAGTATGTTAGATTTTTGGACAACTTGCTACATGCCATTCAGTAGAACCCACCAATCATTAGAACATCAGAAGACATGTACTAACTCACTACTAAACTTAGTGCTATTTTACTGTTCATCCATAAACTTTTTAATGACAGGCTTAGTAATTCCTTTATCAATGATATGTGTGTTCAGTTGCCAGTGCATTTAGTATATTACCAGGCATAAAATTGTAACTTTCTTTGGAAATCACAAAAACATTAATTTTCTATAATGGTAAATTTCTCTTCTTTGAAGAAGCTCATAAAAGGGTGTGTGAACATCTGGAAGTATTAAATCAAGATCTGGAAGAATCCTCGGTGGAAAACACATGTCAAACAAGAATAAACGTCTTGTGGAAAAAAATAAAATTTTGTCTATAGAATTAGAAAACACAAGAGTCGGGAGTTACACTCTATTGAGACAAAATGCTCCTTGGAGACCTATTGGAAAATATTATGGCCCATGCTTAGTTTCATGGATACACATATAACTATGCCACAAGGAAAAATAAAGATTAAATGTATAATTTTTCTTATCGTTATATAATAAAATATGTTTAAAGAATACACACATATAAAATATTGGTTAGAAATCCATTGAAACATAATCATTTATTTTAGAGATTGCTTGTTTCCATTTTTTGACAACAATGTATAAGATCATTATAAATTACTAAATGATACTATCTGTTTCTATGATGGTTTGAGTTGGAAAACGAGCCATATTTGGGTATCCTATCCTGGCCTCAGGGCAATCTGATGAAGCTCTGGCTACATTCTTCCATAAGTTCTACTCATCATATTTACCTGGAGGACAGAATCATACCAGGGCATGCAAAAATCTAGCCAATTCAAACTTATTAGTATAGTATATACAGGATGTTCGAAAACTCACTGTGCACTTTTTCATAATGCAGTGAAAACAGTGGAGAATTGAAGCAGTGGAGAAGTTGCCCATGGCAACCAATCAGCATTGAGGCAACATTTCTAATTTACATATTATAAAATTATACGGAGCAGCTGATTGGTTGCCATGGGCAACTTCTCCACTGCTTCACTTCTCCACTGTTTTCACTGCTTTATGAAAAGTGCACAGTGACTTTTCTTTTAAATCACATGATATGTTTTCTATGTGTGATATACAACTCTGCATGTTTGATAAATATAATAGTAGCTGACAGCTTGGCAATATGGATTCATAACCATAACATATTGATTCCCTGCAAGATTCTGAAATATGTCTGTGGATGCAGGGAAATTCCTGAGTTGCCACTAGCATATGTAGTACCATTAGGTCTCATCAAACACATTCCATCATATTTAATCTAAATATAATAGGATTTACAGTAAAAAATGTTGTGTATTACATTGACCACAAAATAATTACAATACTCTCTTGCTTGTCAAAATGCTCTATGCTGATGAAATAATTGGTTGTAAAGAGGGGCTGGCTGTCAAATTTTAGCCTGGGGGGGAGACTTGGCTTAACAGCCTATTAAGAACATTGTAAAGGAGAAAAATGCATGTAGCCCAGTGACCGAGTCCAAGGTAGCTCACTATGGGACCAGACCACTGCCCCGCAGCCCAGCCAGTCCCTGGTGAGATATTACTATACACAGTTATATAACTTCTACATGATATTGTGGATATAAGTTTTTCTGATTATGAAATTGGCATTGATAAAAAAGACCCTGTCCTATATAAATCCCTGCCAATTAGTATGCATTATATCCAAAGACTAACCAGTGAACTAGATTCTCTAACCTAAAAAAACAACTTAGTACTGTTAATGTTCACTGCTTACCGCTAAGGGAAATGCCAGCAGTTTCTTTACTAGATGAGGTGTAAAGGTGCACAGTGCAGGGAAACAGCCCTAGGCTACTGATCATACACTTGCTTACGCTACACTGACCACAGCCACCCTCCACCCAATAGTTACATTATTCACAAAACAGTCCTGATTTCTCATTACAAAATCGGTGTTGCCACAAGCAATGGGACTATTGCAAATTGCGGAGCATGGCCTTTGGGGTATTGGTGTATGCCAATGTTTTCCTGCTTTAGGGATTGTGAAGATACATGTTCCCAAATCACTCAGAAACGGTATTAGAGAAAAATAGAAGGATTATTTATTCTGCAGAACAGGATTAAATACAGCACGGCCCCTTAACGATGGCAGGTCCAATAAGTGAGGAAATCAGTTCAAAAAATCCAGTAAGATAGGATCCACAGCGCAGCTCTGGCAGAACATCACCTCAAAGTCAGTCACATACATGTCCAGCTCCCAGGTAGCCTCTTTTATCATCTCATAATACCACCTTGGGAACTGCCTGAGTTGCAAAAGGTCTTGATTGGTGGACTTCTCACACTATCCAGCCCCCAGCTATACCTCCCCAGGTGTCTTCCCTCAGGTGACCCCTGCTGGGCCCAACTCCTGGCTGGCTGTAGAGTTCACTAGTGATCAATAGGGAGCAAACAGAACTAATAATGGTCGATTAATTCACTCAACTCCTGAGTGTTCCCTGTGGAAGTGGAATTTAACGCCTGAAGTACTTTTCCAAGGAGATGTCATAGTTCCATTACTGATACTTCCTTGCTAACAACATGGCTAAAAAGTGCAGTTCAGGTATGAATTAGATTAAGGAGTTGTAACACCATACACCATGCCCGTTGCTTTATCGGGATGTTGGGATGTATATTGGTACAGATGGGGGGTGATGTGAGGCCTCTGTCTCACTAAATCAGGGAGATTTTGATATCAAATTCAGCTCTGTATAAAACGTAATTCATACATTCATCTTGGTTTTATATGTAATTCATAGTCACTAATAATTTTATCTTCTATTGTATTCTTGTTCCTTTAGTAGAACATATGGGTAAGCCCATCCCTATTATGCTATTAAGGCTCCAGAATTGTATGTGCCATTATTATTATTATTATTATTATTATTATTATCATCATCCTTTCTTTATATGACACCACAAAGAGTTTGCAGCACCATACATAGAGCATGGACAAAACCGATACGTCATACAAGGCAGTACAAAAAAATAAAGCACAATAAACCAACTCAGGTGACAACAGGGGCACAGGGCAAAGAGGTATGAGTGAGTTCATGAATACTTAGAAGCTCGGAAAGGGAAGGAGAAGAGTTGAGGAGTAAGCAAAAGCAAGCTGAACCTGTGCCCAGCAGGGTGGGCGGACTAACAGGAACAGAGCAATGCTGGAGATGCGAAGGCAAGAGAGAAGAGGAGAACCAAGGGGAGGGGTCAAGTGTGGAGGTGTAAAAGTTATATTGGGGAGCCGAAGGCAAAGGTAAGAGGAGGAGGAGAACACAAGGATTAGAGGCCATGTAGAATTCTGACATTTATCAACATTTATCAAGAGATGTCTGAGGTTACCTTTTAGGATGCAATTGATCAATGTTATTTCCAGAGAAAGTAAAGGAGTAAAGCTAAGAAAAAGCCACCAGAAGACCAAATTAAACAAATAGTGATTGATCATAACTTCCATAAAGAAGTTCATAGCAGAGACTGGGACCTCCTCTGGAAATCCACAAAGAAGAAGGGAAGTGCAGGAAAGACATGTAAACAAATAGAATATTGGGAAGACATGGTAGAATTAAAAATGTAAAACTGATGATCCTGCTTTATTGAAGTTCAGTCAGGTGAAATGTTGAGTAGCTACAAGAAATTCAGTGTTGATTTACAGCTATGCTACTTTTTATATACATTTTTAATTTCCTAGTTTTAAATAATAATCAATTTATTTATGGTTTACCTGATCTGGATCATGGGATAGACAAGGAGACAGCAATTTGCTCCTGAAGCTCCTCTTCCACCTCCTCACAGCAGATTTATACTGCAATATCAACCTCTGGTCATTAACCAACAGCCCAACCAATTTGCTCCATCATTTTTTTATTGTATGTATACAAGCCATAGCTCTGCGTAAGCTCTGAATATGTTATAGTTATATAACTGTTTGCTATATTTCTGATATACATGCTAATAGGAAGCAGATTTAGTAATTTTATATAAATAGATCTTTAAATTTATTTAGTTACATGAAAATGTGAAAATGTAAAAAATGTGTCTTAACATTAAAAATAAATAAGTATTTGAGATTGCAGCCGTTAACACAAATTTTCATGAATAAATCTTGGTAAGTATGGCCGGTTTAGCTCTTACTGAATAAATAATTAGAAATTAAATGCCTGTAACCAATATCACTGTATATGTTTTGTAAATGACTGGTTCACTTGTATAGAAGTTATAATAGACTAATAGCAATGTGATAAACTAATGTGTAATAGTAACTACCATATATGTGGTTACTAATGCAACCAAATATAAGGAGTCTTTATGAAAATATGAACTGTAATTTAATTATTTTTTTCATGAAAATGATCCTAACTTTGCATTCAACTAAATATTCATTTTGTTTGCTAAGAAAATTATTTTAAATTAAATCAAAGCTGTCTATAACAAAGAACAGCTCTTATTAAATTATTTGTGATTGCCCAAAATTAATCCCAGCTGCACTAATCAGATCTTTTTTTATCTCTTTTAGTCACCAGTTTTTGAAATACATATTGTCTCTTCTGGTTTTAATATAAACTTGACATCAAAGGTCACAGTGTTACAAAACTTGTCAGTTGTTACAAAGTATTCCATTGAGTGATATTTGGAACAGAATATTTTAAAATTATTTTATTACTTTTTCTGTTTATTTTAAGCTTCTGTGGGGAAATCAAGTAAAGGGCCATGGGAGAATTCAAATTCTTTATATTTAAACACTGAATTTTACTTAAATGTCAATAAGGACAATAACAGTAGGTCTACATGTATGTTTTATTGGGTATGGAGTGGCAAATTGGAGTGGGTAGGAGTGTGAAGAATTATGTTTGCATCTTTTATTAATCTTCTTTATGGTCCAACTCTCCTTGCATGCACAAATAAAGCATCAGTGTAACATAAAAGATAAACATGAAAAATTGCAAAGGCCTGTGCCAAAGCCATTTTGTTCTTTTGCTATGTCATGATCATATTTTTGATGTTTTACACTTATTTCTACAGCACTGTGATTGTAAAATACGCCTGGCTCCAGAATCCTGACCTAACCCAATCCCTGCCCTTCACACTATAACAGACATCAAACATACAAAATGTAGCAAAAAAAGTGACTGTTCAGGTAAAAATCAAAAAGCAAAATTGGGCATGTAACAGTGTATGCACATAGCGGACAAATAGTTTTATGTTCACAAAATAAAATATGCGGTACCTTCCCAATTTCCTGCTTTGGTAAATGACCCAAATGTCGGTCACCTCTACACTTAATCTACAATATTTTGTTTGTAGTAAGATTAAATGTAGAGGGGTGGCTAAGTGGTTAGTACTTCTGCCTCACAGCGCTGGGGTCGTGAGTTCAATTCCCGACCATGGCCTTATCTGTGAGGAAGTATGTTCTCCCTGTGTTTGCATGGGTTTCCTCCGGGTGCTCCAGTTTTCTCCCACACTCCAAAAACATCCTAGTAGGTTAACAGGCTGCTATCAAAATTGACCCTAGTCTCTCTCTCTCTCTCTCTCTCTCTCTGTCTGTGTCTGTGTGAGTGTGTGTGTGTGTGTGTTAGGAAATTTAGACTGTAAGATCCATTGGGGCAGGGACTGATGTGAATGAGTTCTCTGTAAAGCTCTGTAGAATCAGTGGCACAATATTAATAAATGGTGATGATGATGATGAGTGCAGGAGGAGTTAAAGGGATAATGTGAGAGATGGCAATGGCACTGTTTCAGACTTGTATGCTTGGTGAGCAGTCTTATTGGTACAAAGGGGATATAAAAAACATAAGAGTTAGTCCCTTTAATAAATCAATTCACTTGCTGCAATGATAGAAGCACAGTATGCTGAGTAAATAATATTTTGTATAAAATAATGCAGACGGTTATGTCCAAACCATATATTCATAATTATTTATTTATTGCGCCAAAAATAATATTAATCAGATATTTTAGCTTAAATACTTGTGCTGAGATTATTGTACGCATGTAATAGATGATACATTACAGAATCACAGTTAGCTTGAACAAGGGCCAAGAATGTCTTCCGCCAAAAAAATCATAGCCTGACAAGCAATTGAAGAAAATACAGGGGTATTGTTTAAATCGGAAAGGTATTTGGTGACTTTCTAAAAAGAATATTATCAAAAGCATGTAAAAGTTTGTTTCATTTAGAAAATAAAAAGATTTATATATCTTCCAATAGTGCAAGAAGCAGATATCGGACCTGACGTGTGAATATTTCTTGTGCTGTGAAACACTGTGAAACAATGAGAATAAGATAGCTTTTATTCAAAGTTATCTTTCAATGTAATTCTAATGGTTATCGCTTTAAACAGACAGATATTTTGGTGAGCAAAATCATTCCAAAAATTATTTTTATGACATCACTTGATGGCGCCAAAGAATTAGAACAGTCATCCAACTGCTGTCAAAAGGATACTACAATCCCCATGAGAATTTCATGGACAAATAGCGGTTTACTTAAAAAATTAGTTTTTGTGTTGTATTTTTTAACTATCAATTGCTATGATATACTAGAATGTAACTTGTACAATAAACAAATTTTGAACAGATTATTTTGTGTTTTTAATCACTACCTGTTGGAATATATAACCTTGATAATATTAAAAACAAAAGCATTGAAATCATTTTATAAAAATACAAATTATGAAAAGACTTTACAAAGTTGTGTCAAAATGGTTTAACATTGTGATTTTTATCCCAAAAGACTTAAGATATATAGGCGATTCAAAATTCAAGCTTGTAGTGATAACATACAAAACATATACTTAATATGAAGATGGCAGCTCCCAGATCATTCGACACCTGTCTGCAAGTGTCAACACCTATTAAACAAAACACAGAAAAGGGGCGCCACACATAGTGCATTAAATTCAAGCACATGTAGTAGAATAATCCAATGCTAGGAAATTCACGTACCAGAGATTCAAATTTAAACAGTTTATTTGATACGCTGATGGATAGAAGAGTAACGGCAGAATCCTCTTTACACCGTCAGTAGTAAATCTCCAAGGAACAGAGATTCAAATTTCGACAGCTTTTCTGATACGCTGATGGATAGGGAAGTAACGGCAGAATCCTCTTTGAACCGTCAGTAGTAGATCTCCAAAGAACTAGAACTCAGAAGGATATCCACAATAGTGTAATACAGTCAGAATGTAATAATAACTAATAGGGCTAAAATAAGCACAAAGATTTAATACAATAAGGCATGATGCCCCATACCACGGCTAGAAAGCAATAATATGCCCGTACAAGAAAAATAATACAAAACAGCTTATCTGTCCTCCTCCACAATCGCAAGATGGTAAAGAGCATAGATGAAATCCCGACCGGCAAAGCACCTCACACTTCAAAACAGTGATGTTATGATGGATGGACAGCCACAAATCCCGGTTGCGTTTTGTCCTCCAGACAGACTTTTTCAAGGGGTCATAGTGGGACTCCACATACTTGCTATTATAAATACTGAAGCCCTCTTAGCACAAGCCAATCAAGATAAAATCTTGGTTTATCTTTATGTCACAGATGCCCATTCCTGGTGCACTACCAATGACTTTTTATTTTACAGCTCCTCAACTACTGTAACAAGGATCTAATCTTTGATGAGAAAAAGAATGGATAGCTGAAATTTTAAAATGCAAAAAATTATATATCCCCAGACTTCTCTCAAGAAAAGAGGAACAGTGGCACACTTTAATGATAAGTGCCTCAGATAGAAGGGTCGAAGGTAAGCAAAGATTTTCCATGCAAACTCAAAGACTCTGAATTTTAGGCTAAATGACTTGAAAATTTACACATCATTTCAGTGTTGAACTGCAACATATCAACATAATCGTGCAGCCTTGTCCCTCAGAATCTATGAATTTACATAGCTTGTAAACTGTAACGTGCTTTGTACCCCTTGGGTAAAAAAGAGCTATATTCAATATATGGTATTCAAATTATTATCATCATTGAATCTTTATAAGGTCCACAAAACTCAGAACAAGCACATAAAAAGTTGAAGAATGTGGGAGTGAAATGAACAGAGGGTATTATTATTATTAGAGATGCTCAGGCTTGGTTCCTCGAGAACCGAACACAACCGAACATAGGAGATCCGAGTACCGAGCCAAGCCGGATCGGTACTTTCGCGCTTTTTCGGAATCGAAAACGAGGAAAATCTAGTGCCATTTGAAAGAGAGACACAGAAGGGATAGCACACTGTGTAGAGCAGTTGGTCAGCCAAATAGATAGAATTGAAAGAGGAGGGGGTAGCAGTGTTTAAGAAAGTCTACAGTGACATTCAGGAGAGCTCCATTGCTAATTCTCATTGCAGAAAAATACAAATACTAGTGCTGTCAAGGTTGGTGAAATTCTGCAGTCAAATTCTACTGTGTTATATAGGTAACACACAAAGAGAAGAGCTCCATTGCTAATTCTAATTGCAGAAAATAGAAATACTAGCTGACTCGCTTTTCTTCTGACTTTCCAGTCAAATTGTATGGTGTTATATAGGTTACACACAAAGAGAAGAGCTCCATTGCTAATTGTCATTGCTGAAATACAAATACTAGGCCTTGCAGGCTTTTCTTCTGACTTTTCTATTCTGCCACTGCTATGTGCCAATGTGTCCTAGATGTGGTAGGAACTGCCGTGTGTTTGAGTCATTGCTCTGTCGCTTACCATCTAGCCAGATTGCTTCAGTATTTGTCCAAAAGTGTATGAAAATAATATTGTGACCTGTGAGGTGGTCAAAATTGACTGCAAATGACTTGAAATTAGTGTTATTGAGGTTAATAATGATCAAACAAAGAGTAAAATTATGTGATTTTAGCATATTTTCGCAATTTTTCTAAAAAAATACATATCCAAAATCAAAACACATGAGGGCAGTTTTGCCAAAGCCAAAACCAAAACACGAAGCTAATCCAGATCCAAAACCACTTCACGGGGGTCAGTGAGCATTTCTAATTATTATTATTAACTCAATTGTCTAGTTATTTTTCCTTTTTCCATGTGTTCCATTCCCAATCCCCTCACCAACAAGTAAGATATACTTAATGCAATTACACAAAAATATGCTATATTTTTTTTTTTTTAAGCTAGATACCAAAATGCTTCATATGGTGCAAAAGTCAAATTGCGGATATTGATAAAAGAGAAAGAAATGATCCTGAAGTACAAATGCAAAGTTTGCTCAAGTTGTCAATTGTATCAATCCCTCAAATCGTATATATGCATGGGGACTAAGGTGTCAACTGAAATGTTTCCCTTCTCATTCCTTATACGAACTACCATTAACATTTGTATATAAATTAGGTGCATTTTCTAAGACATAAAGCAGTATTAAATCTACCAAAAAAAAGCAAATACCACTATTTAGTCCTTTCCATCCAAAAATGTTATTCTTTTTAAAAGAACTCCCTTAATTTCATCCCCACAAAGCTTCCTGCCTGAGACAGCTTCCCCTGATTGCCTTATAATAGGCACACAACTGTGTATATGGAAATATGGGATGCATAAAACTGGATCATCATTAAATTAAAGGAGAAATATATATCTTCACTAGCACATACTGTTTTCAGGAAAAAAAGAAGCTGACAGAGAGGGCCATGGGGATTGCGTAGTTGAAATCCCTGTGTGCAATTTATAATCATTCATGCTTGGTCTTAAATGTGATTAATATGTCTGACTCTCAGTTGATTTGGGAATGTTGCAGCCTGAGCAAGGACTGTATATTATTGTTTATGGAAGGAGATAATATCAAAGCAACATGCTCATGTGTTAAGCAAATAGAAAATACAGGGTCAGTGCAAATGTTTCCCTGAGGAGCAGAGAGAATGCTTAATGCCTGCACAATCTACATGTTATCACTTCCTAAGCAGCATTTTGCTTATATAAATATAATTCAGCTTTTCAAATGATCTTGGTAAATACATTAAACTGCAAGCGGCAGTCATTTAGCCACCTGACAACAGCAGACAGATTGCAGCATATTGCAAATAGCTGCATGTCATCCTTGTCTGTTGTCTCGCCTCTTCTACATTTTACTGCCTTGTCTGTCTGTCCCAGTACCTTTACATTTCCATGTGTTAATCTAATTGTAGCCCCACTAGAGTTTGCAGTGCTTTATATTTTAGTAAATTCTAGCAAATGCACAAGTATAGTTTAAGAAATAAAAAGTCATAATAAAAAAAATCAGATTCCCAAGCGCAATGTATGTATGGTGTGCCAAAGATAATTTTAATGTAGCAATAGCAAAATTAAAATAAGTAAACACATCTGTATGGTTTGGACCTTGAATAAAGCAATAACAATACACAACACTGAAAAATGGAATATGGGTAGAGTAGCAAAGTGAGTTAAAGGATGGACTATCCAAAAAATACCCAAAATAGGTCCACATATATATTTTACAAGTTAACCCGTGCATGATACTCATGCATTCTAGTCAAATTAAGCTACTTAAGGTGTTAAAAAGGTTCTTGTCATCTTCATCGCCACACACACAAGCCGCTAGGCTTTTATATATTAGATAATGCTAAGAATTTACTAGGTCAGTGTAGTATATAACTCCGCCCAGCAGGTGGCACTGCAGCTTGAGCACTCTGTCACCCGGTAGTTTTTTCCACACACACACACATACTAACATACACCGCTAGGCTTTTATATATTAGATATTTTCAGCAGGGTATCCCTTAATGAGCTGAAAACTAACTCTAATGTATAAGTCCAGAATCGATAGTACCGATATCATGTATACAAGGTGACATGGATAATGGAAAAGTTCATCAAAACTGTACTCCGTTCAGAGGGATAAATATTAATAACAATATTCTAGAGAACACTTTGCAAGCTCCATACCCACTGTTACTCTGGATATTTCCACTCTTGGACAATATGATGTATTTAGTATTTTTTCCTTGTTACAGCAATATTACATGTTTTCTGAGAGGAGTGAACATGATATTTAAAGGAGAACTCATCCCAGTAGCAGATTTCTCTTGCTTACAGTTAGGCCATCTTTAAGGTTATCCAATGACAAAACAGTAAGCAAATAGGTGTTTGGCATGACAAGACCCATGTAGGCATGCATTATATTTGGCTATTAAAGGGTTAGCCAACACAAAACACCCTGGTCCATTTAAACACTAAAATCTCTGTGAAAAAAATCTATCTCATACTCACTATTACACACAAAGCCCTTGCATTACTAAGATTAAGTTCAAAAACTGACACTCTTAGGAACTCACCCTGACATATCTGAAAATATAAATCACAAACTTATTTAATCAGAGGTAATGTAAACCAAATAGTTCCCTGCATAAATGGAGTGTTATAAAAAACAAGCCTATCTGATATGTGCATTCTTGAAGAACACAAAGACAGAATGTTATTAAATGGCAGTTAATATAACAAAAAGTCATATTAAATGCCATCATATAATTCTATAAAAAAAATTATTAACAAATGGACATACATAAATATCAATGTAAAATAGTTTTTTGAAAAAAATAAAATACAGAAACAAAAGAATTACACTCACATACTCTTTTGTGTAATCTGCCACATGGGAAAGTCTATTAGGTATGAATTCACCTAAAGAAGACTGATCTCCAAATACTGAACATTTATAAAAACATTTTATTACTTTTAAGCTTTGCTCTTGCCTAATCTGTTTTACAACCAATTTATACCCATTTTGTCCAAAAGCAGTTCTTATAATGGGTCCTACAAATATATTACAACTCACCTCTGGAATATATCTAAGATATGCCACTTTTTCCACTAAACATAGTATTATTTTTAAAACATATACATATACAAATAGCCGAGGTCAAGGGTCACAGGCAAGCAGAGTAGTCAGTAAACACACCATGGGTCAGGGTCACAAGCAAAGTAGCGGAGTCCAAGGTACAGGCCAAAGGATCATGGTCACGGGCAAACAGGCAGAGTCCAAAGTCGAGGCAGAGGTCATACACAGAATATCCGACAGGCAGAGTATCCACAGGACAGGATCTAACAACAAACAGCAGGTCAGCAAACTGGGTCAGAAGTGCTATAACCGGCAGGGAGGATAAGCCCTCCCTGCCTTAAATACACAGACCAACCAATCAGGGCTCAGCCCTGTAATTTACACACAGGCCAGGTAAAATAGATAATGGCCACATTAATCAGCCCACAGGCTGGGAAGGAATCAGCGCCTGCGCCCGGCTGCAAATTTGCCGGGGCGCGCTGTACAGGGAACTCGGCGTCCGTTCGTTGCCTTGGCAACGGTCGGACCAACTGGAGGAAGTGATGTCCCGGTCGATGGCCGGGATGCCAGGCGGGGTAAGAGATGAGTCGCGGTGATGCCCGTGGCCGCCGTGGCTCCTAACACATATAAAGACACTTCCTATTCACATATACAACTATCCTTCAAGGGGCATTATCACTACCTTCTACTGTGAGCTGTTCATTCAATTAGACAAGTGTCAGACTATTCTGTATTATCCCCTGCCTGTCTGACTCGGAGTTCTGCAAAACATCTTACCAGCATTACCTGTTGTGCCTATGGACTTGTGTATTAACATTGACTACATTTTAATATTACCTGTGTGACCTGTATTCAAAGTAAAGATACTCCTTTTGCAGTAACTACCAATATTTTCCATTGTATTTATACTGGGACCCTTAAAGTACCCCTGTTATCTGTATTCTGTATCCTCTCAATCTCTCTCTCTCTCTCCTTATCTTAACTCTAAAAGAAGTCTCTCATCCTAATTAAGATGAAGGACTCTAACAAAATAAATTTACAGTTGTCACTAAAATATTTCTGTGCACTGTTCCTCATGAGAGACAAATCCGTAAAGAGATGACATCAGGTTAAGTGCACAAGGCGTGTGTAATTAGTCTGATTGTGCCAGACTTTCATGGTTCAGTGAGGCTCAGCCTCTAGTCACCATGTTAAATTAACTTGGTAAACTGGCCTTTGATGTTGAGGACACAATGTTTTTCATAACAAGAGTCAAGATGTGGCAAAATTATTAAGCCACTGCCCACCACTGAACAAGCCATGTTGTGTACAACTACAATAAGATTCCTACACTTAAGCAGCACTGCAATGCTGACTCCTGCAAGACTTTGTAATCAATTATATTTTCAAAAAAGCATTTAAACATAGTTTTTGCAACATAAAAGAGTCACACCTCATTGTAGTAATTACTTTATTTATTTGCAATTATTCTAATTGTAAATATTATTAATGAAATAAAAAAAAAAGATTCTTGAATCAGAAATAGCAAATATTTAATTCCAAAATTCACATTACAACTACATTTTATCAAAATGAGAATGAACACTTGCAATAGCCAGTACCACACAGTAAAATTCAGTAGTTCTCCAATAAATTCATGGAACAATTGAAATATATGTACCATCACGTACAGAATGTACCAAATAAATAACTGTGCATTAAATATTAGGACCATAATTGCAGTGAGTCATAAAACTGATTGCATAGGTATTTTTTGCAACTGTTTCAAATTATGTAATTATATTAATAATTTCAATACATACATGTGGGAATAATATTACATTTAATTAGACCTGTCAACCAATTTTCGCTTATTTCCTATTTTCACATTGCAACATGACCCAGTGAAACATCATGTCCCAGATAAAGGTGAAAGATCATTGTCAGGTTGTTATATTACAGTACTGAACAGGCTTTTTAGGTAAATTACTGACTTAATAATTCACGGCAGATTTATCTGTAGCCAAAACTGTTGTTTAAGAAAAACTGCTCAGTCTTGTTACTGTTCTCACATTTACATGGACTACAGTGAGACGCAAGTTAAAATATGTTAACTAATGTTTATTGGGCATGCCCTATGTGCTAAAGGTCACATTTCTTCAATAATTAGTTGCAATTTGTAATGCAATGAACCACAATGCATAGTATATTTTAGGGTCAAATGTATTCAGTGGAACACCAGGAGAAAAAAATATAGTAACGTGTTCTGTGGATTTTTTTATGTGTGGCAAAGTTATCTGGGGTGTTTTGCTGTAAGGGTAAATGATAACCTTAGTGGCAAAGCCTAAAGTTTTTGAAGCAATCTAACGTCTCTACATTTTACAGTGTCATGAGTATATGGTCCTGACTTTTTCAATACTGGTGTTGGTTTGTCTGAATTTTTGAACACTGTTTATCTACAAGCACCTGTCTGGACCGTGCACAGGGCCGGATTAACCCGAGGTCTAACTGGGCTACAGCCCAGGGGCCTCGGGCATCCAGGGGGCCCTTGACAGTGTTCAGCGGCATTTTTGATCGGTGCGGGGGTGCCCCCGACCAATCAATGCCGCTGAACACTGTCTGTGTAGTCCTTCTGCGGCGCTCAGTAATCTCCTTACTGAGGAGATCTCGTGAGTCTCACTGTCACGAGATCTCCTCAGTAAGGAGCTTACAGCGCACCGCGGAAGGACCACAGTGACAGGACAACAGAAAGAGGTAAGCGGTTGGGGGGATTCCGGCTCACGGGGGGCCCGGCTCACGGGGGGGGGCCTCACGGGGGAAATGGGGGCTCCATTATCCCAGGGGCCTCCTTTCCTTTAATTCAGCCCTGACCGGGCACAGTGTATTGGATATATGTGAGTTCTGTTCTGAGTGCATCCTCATTCTCTCTCTCTCTCTCTTTGCACATGTGTAGTTTGCAGGGTACAAATACAGACACACCACTGTCAATCACTCATTCTTTTTTAATCCCTGGAATGTCTGACGGAACCCTAGAAGTGGCCTTCCTGCACCCAGGGGTGGATTAGGACCTTAAAGTGACCAACACAAAAGTATGTGTATTTGGCACACCATTATCCCTAGCCACAGAGGTCTGCAGAATCAGCACTGTACAATTTCAAAAACATTAGTAAAACAACAGTAACAGCATACACAGACTGTGCTGTTACCTTTTCTTGACACTTTCACAAATTGCTGCTGATTTCTTGCCTGGACCCTGAAATGTTTGATCCTGTTTGAGAAATGTATAGGTGCATGAAATAAGATAACAGAGGGCTGTATAAGCCCAAAGTCATTTAAACGACAATGTTGTGTTATGATTCCAGCAAGTTGGAGGGTAAGGGTTAAAAAAGCAGCTAAAAGTTCTGCTACTGGGTTGGTTATAGGAAAGAGCCAATGGGTGTGAAGTGGGGAGGGTTTAAGGGTCTAGGAGACTATTTATTAGAGTGAGTCTGTGATTTCTTGCTCTTTTAATTTAAGATGGGGCAGAGCAAGACGGGAAAGTACAGTAGTCAACCACGTTGGGTGGCACAAGGGTTGGTCATGGAGCTTCTTCAAAGTGCTGCTATGGTTGTGGCATCACCCTTGTGGGGGGTCCTCAGCGCCACCCTTGTGGGGGTCCAGTGCTGAGCCAGGGAGAGTGGGTTCTATTTGCAGCCTAGTAACGCCGGGGGAAAGAGGCCTCCCCATTGGTTTATTTGTTGATGGGCTGGAGCTGAAAATTAGATTAAAACATGTCTATATAGAATTCAATGATGAAGCCGCTGCAGGATGAGGCTAAACAATTAACACAAAATTTAATTGTTTCAGGTAAATCACAAAGAACTTTCAACAAAAACGCAAAGTAGAAGCAATGTGAGAGGAAACCATGTCATAAACAAAAGAAAAGTTTTTTTAAAAAAATATGGTAGCGAAAATCGCATTCACTATTATTAATATTTACATAAAGCACAAAATACAAAGACCAGACATACTGAATGAATAAAAATACAGGTAACATGGTAATGCAGATCAATTATTTACTGGACAGGGAGTGAAAGTGATGGTAGTAACAAACGAGAAAAATACCTATTATTATTATTATTATTATTATTATTATTAATAATTTTTTATTTATAGGGTGCCACAAAGTGTCTGTAGCACCATACAGAGACAAACAATAGGACAGTACAAGGTAAAACAGCATGGTACAGTTAACAATAAGCATTATAACTCACAAAGCTCAAAGCACAGTTAAAGAGACAGACTGAAAGGTTGAGGGTGAGAGATATTAAGCACAAGTTGGAAACCAGTCCCCAAGAGGGTGGGCGCGGCTGACAGGTAAGAGCCACTGAGAGGTGAGAGAAAAGCGAGAGGAGACAGAGGGCAGAAGGTCCAAAAAGGTTGGCTGAGTAGCTGGAGAGCAAAGTTAAAAGTGGTGGAAACAGGAGGAGAGAGGACCCTGCTCAAAGGAGCTTACAATCTAAAGGTAGGGGTAAACAAACTGAAGACGCAAGAGTGATACGGAGATAGAGTCACATGGAACGAGAGAGGAAAGGGGAAGAAGGGATCAGAGGGAGATGTAGCCAACAAGGTGGGTAGTTAAGCGGATGACTGAAGGGCTTTTAAGAAAAGGTGGGTTTTAATGCCCATTTGAAACTGCACAGATTGAGGGATATTCTGATGGAGCAAGGGAGAGAGTTCCAATGGAGGGGGGCAGCACGGGAGAAGTCTTGAATGCGTGCGTGAGAAGAGGCAATCAGAGGGGAAGAGAGATGAAGATCATTGGCCAATCGCAGTGGGCGGTCTGGAGTGTGAATAGAGATGAGGTTGGAAATGTAGGGAGCAGTGGAGTTGGGGAGGGCCTTGTATGTGAAGGTGAGGCCTTTAAAAAGAATTCTGTAGTGAAAGGGGAGCCAGTGCAGAGCTTGGTAGAGGGGGGAGATAGAGGTGAAGCGGCAAGAAAGGAAGATAAGTCTAGCAGCTGCGTTGAACATAAGACAACAGGGCTAGGGAAGCAGGCCAAGAGGTACAGAGGGTGATAGAATATTAGAAGGACAACACAAGGGAAGAGGGCCCTGTTCGTGAGAGCTTACATCCTAAAGGAAAGAGGGAGACACAAATAGGGTGGTACCGACTGCGAGAGAGGGACGTGAAAGCCAACAAGGGAGTTAGGAGGAAGACTGATAGGTTTGAATAAAGAAATGGGTCTGAATAGAGGTTGTGGACTAATGACAATAGAAATGTATGAAACGTCATTGGGTAAAGAGTATGCAATCATTGATGGATTACAAAGATGTAAAAACATGAGACAGTTCAGGCAAATAGGAACAAGCACAACCTTATAGTGTGCTCATAGTTTGCACAGAAGAAACACAAAAACTTAGTTCAGTGCTTAACCATTTTGAGGTTACAATCCCTTTAAATTACCAGTTGCACTCTTCTCAGTCCTTAGTGAACCGGAAATAAAAAGTGACCTTTAATTCTATAGGATCTCCTGTTAATAAGACAGGTGTAATTCTAGATTCAATCTCATTATTGGTGCAAGTTTTTGAATTTACGTACTAACGTTCAAATTACAGTAGTTGCAGACACCACCTGGAAAATCAGTGACTCACATCACAAACTAAATAATAAATATATTTCCAGCTACTTCTGACCTGGTACTCCTCCATCACAAGTGTAGTACATTTATCACTTTCATTACCACTTGGCATTTTGAAGGATCGTGAGCAGAGAGTAGTACAAAGATTTAAAAGAATATATAAATTGAGGTTGACATTTTTCCTATAATAAAGCCATCCTTTTCAAGTGAAATTTAATAAAATAGTACAACTTTCTGTATTTGTAATATTAAATGATTATTTTATTTGCATGTGATTCACTTCAGTATTTGTCAGAAGAATAAAGGATGATGGAAACTCACATAGAGATTGATGACCTTTTTTGAAAAATAGAGTAAACAGCCGGCGTAGCCATGCAGAGAGCTTCCATCGCTCTTTCGTTCACCTGTCGGAAACGCGATGGGAGAGAAGAGATAGACATAAACAAATTGTTGTTTAGCCTTAGACTAAACAACAGCTTCTAGCAGCCTATAAAATTCATAGAGATCAATTTAATAAAAAAACAGAGGAATCAAAAGGGCATGAAAACTGGCGTTTGTATCGTTTTAATAAATAGGAGGGCACATAATACGTAAGTTGTGAAGATGTTATAGAGCAGGCCTCCAGTTGTTGTGAAACTACAAGCCCCAGCATGCTTTGTCAGTAGATAGTAAGTCAATAGCTGACAAGTCATGCTGGGACTTGTAGTTTCACAACACCAGGTTGACCAGGTCTGTTTTAGAGAAAGTTTAGTTTCTCACTTTGAGAAGCAGATTCCAATGTAGATAAGATAGATAGATAGATAGATAGATAGATAGATAGATAGATAGATAGAATATTACATTTTCTTTTTTACATAATTCCATATATGAAACTTTGGGTCAATTAATCAGCAGCTGGCTCCTTAGGGTTTCTAAAAAAAATGCAACTTTATAGCTAATGTAAATCTATTAAGCTACAATTTGCACGTAATAAAATGGAATAGCAAGCAGTTAAATAAGAGCTCATTGCTAAGCTACAGAAAATGCACCAGGAAAAGTCATTGAGACTGCCTCTGCTACTGCTGCTGTACTTGAAGAAATTCAATCACACTGATTGAGGAAACCTGGAGAGAGTTGGCTTTTCCTTCCTCCAGTTTATAATTGCCCTGTAGACCATTTAATCATGTGTAGATGAAACAAAGACTGTGCTGTGGAATACCGGAAGCAAAGTCATGCACTTATCAAATGCTTCCTACTCACGAAGCAGAACCAGGGACTCATCTCTCTCTTTTTCCTGAGCAACCGCGCTGTCAGAGGTGGGAGCTGAAAAGCAGACTGACTTTTTCCTGTTGTCACAACAGAGGCCTCTCCTGAATACCTTTATTTTATTACCATAAAGTACATGCAGTCATTTGCTCTGTAGCTGAGGCATAAATAACTACGTCTGGTTTTGTACAGACAGTTATAGATATTATGTTCGGGAATATATTGCCCACAATGGAATAAAACAGCATTTACATCATTGAGGGAGTCTGAAAAATAGAACATTTAAATACCTAACTAGTCAAACAAAATAAAAACTTAGAGTTTAAAAAGTAATATGTTAAAAAATAATAGATAGATAGATAGATAGATAGATAGATAGATAGATAGATAGATAGATAGAATTAAAGGCTGTGTCCTATTCTCCACCTCATCCACAAGCAACAACACTTTTGGGGAAATTCAATTCAACGACAAGTCACGTAGGAGCTTCACGAGATGGTCAGGTGCACACGCTACCGGTTATGACGGTAGATAAATCTTTGCTCACTTTTGCTTGCACCTCTATGAGAGGAGACTTCAAACCAAACATCGTCGCGGAGAGTCATCGCACAAGGCTCCTACAAAATGTCACAGTGAATTGAATTACCCTTTGACGCAGAATATTCTGTGGCTTCACCCATCGTGCCATAGAGCAGACAATAGTAGCACTATCCTGCACAATTCTTTATTCATTAGACAAACCTCGTCCCTGAAATAAATCTCTTAAACCCAGTATTTTTATTATTTTCCTACCTCTGTTAAACTAGAAAAGAAGGAATCAGTAGCATTGTTTGTTTCAAAACACTTTACACATAGATAGCAGTGACACTGTCAAAGCATTTTCCACATTCATAGTTTGAGGACATCTGCCTTCATGACCAAAAAGCATTCACAATCTGCATTATGTATACTCCAGTGTGTCATATGTATTCCATTGTATCTAGCAGTGTTTAAGTAACACTGTAAGTTATAACACTAAATAATAGAATGTATTTGTAAAGGTTTCTAAACTTTTACAACCTTAACACATTCATGTTTGCCCGCTGTATAGTTATGGCGTGTCCAGGGGCACCAAGAGGGGGGAAGACAGGTACAATGTACCAAGGCCCCGGAGGGCATGTGTAGTGGGAGGAGCCACTAACCTGGTGTGGTCCCACCTTCTTTGGCAGCTATGGAAGGGGCCCCAAGAAGTTTGCTTAACCGGGGCAAGGTAATCCTATTGGTGGCCCTAGGCATGTGGGCCTGGGCCTTATAAACAGCAAATTGAAAATGGCAGTCATATGCCGCGTCGACTGCCTGGACCACCACTGTTAATGACAGTCAGGGGGACAGGTGGTGGGACTAGAGGTAATACAGAGTGGTTCCTAGCTCCCTAATCTTTTCACATGGTGCTCACAGTGATTGGCATGTGTTAAATTACTAAGTGCTATGGACACATGAATTTGTAAAAGAAAATCATTGTGCATCTTTGAAAAACCCTGTTATGAACATGTGAGATCTGAATCCTGCACCCCACATGCAAAGTATTAGTAATAGATCCATGCAAAATGGATGATATAGTATTTGTTTCATCACTTACCAATAGATCCAATTTGTATTGGATCTATCAGTGCTAAAAACAGGGGGGGCCTACTTGCGTGAAGACCCTGTTTTAAAAAAAGTTGAGGAAGAAAACACAAGTAGGCATACAATTACATAAAAATAACTATGGAAGGATTCAGAAAAAAATATTCTTGTCTGTTATTTTCCTACCTAATGCCATAAAATAAGCAAATAATTAAATATCAAATTAAAGCCTTGTCTTGCTTAAATTTAAAAAGAAATATGATTCTCTGGAAAGTTAATGCCGCACTAAAATTATTATAACCATTAAGGTGCAAAACACCTCTGGCAATGAAGGGGTTAACCTATATTGCATTATATTTGCAATTTTCATCAACAATTTTCCTTTGTGCTCCCTGTTTCTAGGAATTTTGACCACAAATTCAAACCAGGCGAGCACACAAGTATAAAATATACATGTTGTATACAAGCTGCAATCTGTGGAATTAGTTCATGCACACTGTAGTCCTGCTTGGAAGCAATGAGTACAATGCATCTGGTAATGGCAGGCAACATTAATTGCAATGGAACCATGCAGATATATCATAAGTATTTGGATTAAACTGGCTGACCTGACAACCCTACTAACTTCCTGAGGGACGGACAGAGCACTGATTTCCTTGGAAATTTTTAAGGTTTTTATCTATTAGGACATGAAAGACAATTAAAATCCATATACACGTATTAAAATATATAGTATATCTAAGTCTAAGTAACTGTAATTTGGTTTTCTTATTTGTTTTAAATCAGGACTTTGTTATACAGCGGTAATGTTTGCTTTGTGCGGACAGGCAAATGGAAACCTCCAACCATAGGTGCTAAAGGTCTGAACAAAATTAAAAATCAAATTCCAGTGTAGCATGCACACATGCTGAAGGGGGGACGAACCTGATACATAGTACTAATTGCTCTAGAATATAAGCTTTTTGTTGTGATCTAAAGTCTATTTCCTTCTGGATGTAAGCAGTGTGCTTAACAGTGCATATAAACACGAGAAATGCAAGGAACAGATTACCTGCAATTTATAAAACTCAGACCCCGAAAGAAACGTCTATTGTTTTAAAATTGTGTGTTTTATTAATACCTTTGTTAGGATGCTTTAAAGGCATTTTTTTCCCAAAACACTTACTGCTAGCTAATGTGTGCCAATTAAGTTCAATTCATTGAATCAACAGTTTTCAGTTACCTGTTCCTTCAGGTAGAACAGTGGCTGATATCCCTGCCCTTTCCCAGGCTTCTGCGCAGAGACCTTTGCAGCCTGGAAACAGAAGAGACACCTGTTTTCTGAGCACAGGAGGCTAGCACCTGAAATCCTAGGAATGGGCCAGCTATTGAAAAACGGGCTCTCGATAAGGCAGCCACTGTGATAGGCAACGGAAATTTGATAATGAAAGAAGATGCCTAATAGATTAATCTGGTGAGATTTGCCAAAACAGAGTTTTCTGGAAGATTATCCACACTCGCAATAGGAAGCCCTTTGTTTTACGAAAGTCTCCACTTATCATTGTAGGCTTTATCTCAATAAGAAACATAATGGTTTAGTTGTTTACACGCAAAAGAGGTATATTGAGAGGAGGACGTAGGAACCGTGAACTCCCTTCTATTTGAAATATTTCCAGCGTTCGAGTTATTAGTTGAGAGAGAACAAGCTCTTGGATACACATAAAATTTAAATATGCCTTGCTTGCTATGGCCAATAATAATGTTATTTCATCCAGTGGGAAAATGTTTTACTTCCTCCTTAAATACTTTTGGATTAAAATGGCAAGTACATTTGTAGCCTTCATGCATTAATATCCAGTGTATATATTCACTTGTTTGCAGTTTTATTGCTAAGTGCTGCGTTTGCTCAAGCAATTCCTACAAACCGACAATTATTGAATAGTTATTTTTCCTCCACAGTAATTATTTACTTGCTGTATTTTAATGTGGACTTCACGTTTTATAATAATTATATTTTGTGGTTGATTGCACATTGCATTCAATAAACATATAATGCAGAAATTATTTTAAAACTGGAAAAAAAAAAACATTTAGGAAATGGATTAATTAAAAAATGAGAAATTTTATAGGCATTATGCATTCATTTATGATGCTGCTATTGGTCATCCATCATTTTATTTTTAGGACTCTTGGGGAAGTCGGAATACACTTAAGCATCAATTAAAATCATTTAGGATGAATATTTATAGTATGATTTAAAAATATTGTGACATGATCCTCGGTAATGCTTTATTATGGAGATATGAATCTGAATTTGTATGTATTGGACTGTGAATCAAAAGTCAAAAATCAGACTTACTGGCTCCAAAATTCAAATATTAGTAATATTATCATTAATTATAATAATAATACATGTTGGCAGTTATGCTCAAGTTTACTTTTTATCTTTCCAGATTATTATGATGATATGACAGTTCTGTAAAATTTGAGTTAAATATTATTGTGCACTAATACTAATGTAATTGCCTCTTCTTGTGTGTAAGTGCTTTAAGCATTTGTCTATAAAAAAAGGAATTAATGTAAGAACTTGAACCATGTTTTTGTATATGTATACATGACTAATTCATGAATAGAAATGTCTGTATATAGACATATATACATATAAGTAATTTATGCATATTAACTTGCAGTGGAAATATAAGCAAAGGTAAAAAATAAAGTAAATATCTAATTATTCAAGGTAATACAATGCAATACATAAATACCTGTTATTATAGGTAAAGGCATTCTAGCAGACAAACAGTTAAGCATTCTGGTTAAGTATTGGTCCCTAGATGACCATGACCTATTTGACCATAACAAACTGGTGATTGGCAAGCCATTTATATAGTCTACAGTCCTAATTCGTTATGCAATAAATATATTATAGGTAAATAATGCCACAAAGAAATACAGCAAAAAAACATAGATAATTCAGAGTTTATAACCAAGAACCAGTGATAACCAAGTAAAAAGTTTTTACTTTTTCTATTCAACATTCTCTATCAACCACCTAATTTTATCAATTACAATGTAATTTAGAGGAATCATGAAAATCCTTTGCAGAGTTCTTTGTAAATTGACTTTTCAACTTAATTGTGATGCAATTTCCATTATTATGTAAAACACGTGAAAATCTGCAAAGCAGCTAAAATATGGAAAGATTAGCAGCCAATTTCACACAAAAAATTAAAAATAAAATGAAAACTTTGGTCAATGGTAAAAATTATTTATTTTATTACATTTACAAGAAAAAGTAATTTAAAAACATAAAAAAATTATTAAACTACTAAATAATAAAGAACCTTGTGAATGAATGGACATTATTTTCTGTCATACTGAGAACATTTCTCCACTGAATTCGATTACACCTTTTTCCCTGATTCTTTAATGAAAGCTGTATTCCCCTACAAAGTAATGTGTAAAGACTGATCTCTAATGACATTATGTTTTGTGGACAAATTTATGCAAAAAGCAGCATTAACGGTATGCTATTGCTTTATAAAAAGATTAAAAGTCACCTTAGCAATCTGGAGAATTGGCTCAGATGAAACATTAGAGCACAAAGCAAAAACATCCCTTTATTGAATAGGTAACTGCTAGTAATCATTTTTGTTGTGGTGGAAAATCTGGATTATTTCTATGCAGAAACAATGCTTCTGGACATGCAACTCCTGGTTTGTAGGTCAGCACATTATGAATAAAAGATAATAATAATAATATAATAATAATAGAGCATATATGAAAGGAATAAGACTATCGCTGGCAGTAGCTATTGCCGAGGACCTCCTGCGATTCTTCTAAGGACAATGGGGCTACTTGTACAACCGCTGTCCTCTATTTGCTAAAACCATCCTAAAGCCATCTTAGTATGGCATTAGCTTGGGGTGCACACAGGAAAAATGCTTTGTTATCAGCTGTCTCGGTGACATTTTTTAGTAAATTAAGCAAAGGAAGATTGTCTAGTTCTGCATGAAGCAACAATAGAACATATTAATTAAAAAGGGGTCCTGATAGACAGACCCCTAAAACAATACATAAAAAAAAATAATGGAAAGTAAATTGTCAAGGTCGAAGGCTGTAGGGTTTAGCCTCTATTGTGCGCAGTTCACTGTAGAAATGTAAATAACTCTGCATAGTTAATGATATATTAAGCATTTTGTTGTCATGAAATTATCACACAGAAGATAATTTGGGTGTTGATTGATAAAAACAGGGCTTTATTTCTTTACAAGATAGATCCACCAGTAAGAGAAGCATACTGACCTGGAATAATGACAATGAAGAAATATTCTCTATTGTCAGAACAGAGTGACAAACAGAGCCTGATTAAGGGTTCAGGCCGCCCTTGGTTTATACGTTTGTAGTGCCCTCTCGCCTTCCACGCTAGACTAATACGTGGTAGGTAAAAATTAACTCATCCTTAATTTAAAATACATCTTACTTCCTTGGCGCTTCATGTTGTCTCCGGTGATCGGATGCCGAAGGTGCAACGCTGTCAGGCCCTGTCTGGATGCTTACTGCACATGCACAATGCACTCTGCCTGGACAACATACTATGTATGCGCAAGGTCCAAAACACTTTACAGTGTATGAATGATGCAGTACTGCACAGACCTGCGGTACGTAGCTCATTGTGTGTATTCATCCTGTTTTCCACGAGAACGTTCACTACACCTATTAATCTGTATCATGAATCTAATAAACCAACATTATAGTTAAGAGACAACATGTGGATTAACCTCTTTACTCAAATCTACTGACACCTGTTGTAATCTGATAGGCATCTGCCAATATATCTGCCAGTAGGTCATGGGTCCAGGTCTACAAGTGTGAAGAACACGTTGAACAGGAGACGCAACTTCAAATCAGAGGATAACACAAGTATAGCAAAGTCCTTTACTTGAATTAAGGTGATAATGTGTACTCTGGGTGCAAGCATGGGCTTCGCAAAGTTGAGAGACTCTGAGAATCATTCACATGGAAATGTACAATGAGGATGCAGTTAAAAATGAAAAAGTGTGGAAGCACAAGTGACCCAGATCCAACTCATTTGAACCATTGGCTTGGATGTAGAACAGTATGCTTATTCAATCATCAAAGGGAAAATGTGAGCAAAAGACATGTGGGTTGCCTTGCAGGCAGCTTATGAATATTAAGGTCACAAGAGAAGAATAAATTTAACAGAGTGCAAAGACATGAGTGAATATATCAATAAGATGTTATCTATTTCACAGCCATTAATGTCCGTCAGATGAGAGATCGAAGAGGTCCCTATTGCTAGGTTATAGAACCTGACCCTGAATTCAATTTCCTTGTAGTGGCATTGTAGTTATGCACTACCACCTTAGCTACAGTTAAATAAATCGTGAGGGTGAAATTGTTGCAATTCCAGGAGCGGATACCTGTGGACACTAAAGCTGAAACAACTGCTTTGCTCACTAAGGACATTAAGACTAAAAGACCAAAGTACAAATGCTCCATTTTTCACAAATTGGGACATAAGGTCAAAGAACGCCGACTGAAAACGCAGAGTGGTGCAAAAAGCCCCCTTTATAAAAACAACAGTCAGCTTTGAATGTGGTAGACAGCTACAGAAAGGACTGTTGGTACATGATCAGTAGCCACCAGACACTTCAGTTGCAATGGGCACTGGTTTACTTTGTTGAGCGAGTGTGATTCTATCTCAGTCAAAGGGATCAGAAACAAGGTCCTCACCGCAATGGACGTCTAAACATTTGCAGTCCGCCTGAAAATAAAAGATAAAACTGTTATTGCAAACATTGAAGAATAGTGTCTAAGAAAGCAAAGGTTATAAAGAAGAATTTGCAAAAGACAAGTGCACTGTGAAAAACAAAAGAAGGACTTTAATAGCAACAGCTACCCATTGCCAGCAACTCTATGTCTTAGATACTGAGGAGTATTATGCAATGACTATTTCTGATGCAAGTCAGACTATGGAACTATGGCATAAGAGATTAGGGCATCTTGGGTTTGATAAAATGCAGAAACTTCTGAATTGAATGGTAACAGGAATGGCTGTAAATAATCCTGATAAACCAATATGCAAAATTTGCATCAAAGGTTAGCAAACCAGACATCCCTTCCCAAAGTCAGCAACAAGAGCTGAGGTGCCATTAGCATTGGTGATTACGGATGATCCCATGGAGACTGACTCAATTAGCGGTTACCATTACTTTATGACATTAATTGATGACTATACAAGGATGAATCAAGTGTATTTTCTTAAAGTGAAAAGTGAAGTCAAAAGCAAGATCAAGTAATACAGGACTTTGGTAGAAACTCAAATGGGTCACAAACAAAAATTTTGAGATCTGATAATGGTGGAGAATATCTGCATAAGAACTTTGTTGACTTTCTGAAAAATCAGAGTTCAACAAAATGGTCTAAATAAACGTGCAAATTGTACGTTAGTTGAAAGAGTGTGTACAATGTTTTGTGATGCTGGCCTAGCAAAGAAGTTTTGGACTGAGGCAGTACAAACAGCAGTTTATTTTACAAAAAAGACCTATGCATCCACTGTTGCAGTAAAAGGCAAGACACCAATTAAAGCGAGGTGTGGAAGAAAGCCTAACGTTAGTCATCTTAGGGTGTTTGGATGTACACACCCCTAAAGAAAGAAGGCATAAATTGGACTTTAAATCCCAAGACTGTATTTTGCTTGGATATTGTCTTGAGAGTAAAGGTTACAGGCTTTGGGACATTGTAAACAAGAAACTTATTAATTTCAGAGTCATCATATTCCATGAAACAGCATCACCTAGTGAAGAAGTGGTAATACTTGATAAACTCACATCCTCCAGTACATCTACATCAGAGACTTGGAATCTTGTCAACCAGCAGGAGAAAAAAACTTCTGTGAGAAGCAATAAAGGGAAACCTCCTAGGAGATAAAGTGAGGAATATGCTAACATTAAGTTCTCAGAACCACAAAATTAGCAGGAAGCAAATTTCAGTGATGAATGGGAATAATGGAAATGAGCTGTTGATAAAGATATTACATCTTTAGATGAAAACGAAACCTGGACTGTTGTCAACATGCCCAGCCACTGTAAAACAATTAAAAATAAATGGGTTTTCTGTAAAAAGGTAAACAGATGGATTGATTCCCCAATGCAAATCTCTTCTTGTTGCAAAAAAGTTTACTCACAGGCCCAGAATTGATTACATGGAAATCTTCTTGCCTGTGCAAGGTACAGTGCACTTCATTTAGTTATTGCTATATCTATATTTCACAATTTGTTGCTCTATCAATTAGATTTTACTTTCTAAAGCTGGGAATTAGCTGAAAATGTTTCCAGAAGGTAAAGTTTGGTTATTAAAAAATAATCTTTGTATGACTAGAAACAAAGTGGTTGATGTTGGTACATTAAGCTAGACACTTTGTTGATTGACATGGATTTTGTACGATCAGAGATTTACCACTGTCTATACCACAAAATAATAGATGAAAAGCTGTTAATCATTGTTATATATTTGGATGACTTGTTGCTTGCAGATCGGAGAAATCAGATAGACGGTATAATAAAATCTGTTGGGCGAATTAAAAGACTTAGATCCTGCACATCACCTGTTGGGAATGAGAATTTCACAAAATCTGAATGCTGGGACTGTCACCATAGACCAACAAAGTTACAATGAGTACGGGATGACAGATGCTAAACCAGTAAATGAACATGTTGACAAAAACACAAAATTAATCAAAAATATGTCACCAATAAGTGAATCTGAAATAGAGAAGATCAAAGAAATCCCAGAATTCAATGGGCAGTTTAATGTATGCAAGTGTTGGAACTCGCACAGTGAATCAAGTAAGTCAATGTGCAATAAATCCCGGGAGACAGCACTGGACAGCTGTTAAGAGAATCCTAAGATACCTAAAAGGGACAAGCTTATTAAAACTAAAGTTTTATAAATCTAAATCTTCAGATTTTCTGTGTTGCAGATTGGGGAGCAGAGGAAGATGATCGTCATTCATATATTGGTTAGCAGTTTGGATTAGCAGGTGCAATGGTTAACTGGACAAGTAGGAGGCAGCCTACATTTGCTCTTTCTAGTACCAAAGCAGAGTACAGGACTTTGACAGCAGCTAAAGAAGCCCCATGGATGAAAGAGACTTTGAGTGAACTACGTCTTTTAAGTAGAGTTGAGAAAAAATTGACCTTAGTCTCTCTCAGTGTGTATGCTAGGGAATATAGACTGTAAGCTCAAATGAGGCAGGGACTGATGTGACTGAGTTCTCTGTACACCGTTGAGGAATTAGTGACACTATATAAATAGCTTCAGCTGTTGATGATGAGATTAACAATGTCAAATGTGACAACAAAGGTGTCACTGATTGGTCAGCTAGTACCAAGCATCATGGGAGGTCTATGCATACAACTATCAGACATAATTTAATTTGGGAAGTTGTTGAGAGAAAGTCCATTAGTGTAAGCTACATTGGAAGTGAGTAGAATGCAGCTGATATGCTTACAAAATTTTGTATAAAATGTGGTTTGCAATCTAATGAATACTGACATTATTTGTTGCATTAACCTCATGTTTCAGTTGCAGGTGAACCAAGTGAAAGTTTAATGATAACTTTAATACTTATGTTTTGTGACTGGACACATCTCTAAGCGATGGGGAGTGTTAAAAAAAGATTGGTGCTTCATGTTGTCTCAGTTGATCAGGTGCCAGAGATGCAATACTGCGTCTCGATGCTTACTGCGTATGCACAATGCTTCCTGCCTGAAGAACATACTGCGCATGTGCAAAGTCCAAAACTTTACTGTGTATGTGTGAGGCAGTAGTGCAGTGTTTAGCTCATTGTGCGAGTTTATCCTGTTTTCCGCAAGACCATTCATCACACCTATAATCTGTATCATGTATTTAATAAACATACATTCTGGTCAAAAGACAAAGTGTGAATTAACCTCCTGACTCACATCTGCTGGTATATGTTATAATCTAATAGGCATCTGCAAATAAATCATTACTGACATTACTGGTCTACTGACACATTTTGGTAACCGCTTGTTGACAAAATCAAGATCTTGAGGTTTCTATAAAGGGAGAATGTCCAGAGCCGTGTCCGAGTTATGCTTATTTAGAAATCAAATATATATCAGCAAGGTATCTATTTTAGTTTTATTAACCATGCAAGTTACAAGACACTCTGGTTCAGAGTGGAATGCAAGTGTGAGCACAACTTGCGATTGAAAAAGTCGCACACAACTGTATGCGTATGAACACCATATTCAGAGTTGAAGATATGTCCAAGATGACTCTGAATGAGTTACAGATGTGTCAGTATGACAAATAACACACCACAAAGACACTTATGTTCAACTTGCAAACACGTACAAAAACCTTTTATTGTATATGTTACAAACATAATTGCTATGAAGCTTCATTTAGACTTGATAATCTAGCTAATGCAGAAGTTGCATTAAAAAAAAACACAATATTTCTATTTTTGCTACAGCACGTTGGCAAATCCCAATCTATGACCATGCGACTACTAAAGTTCAACAAACATCTGAGAATCATTCACAAAAATCTAATTACAAGCGGCTCCGTGGTTCATACGTTTGTCATCATCATCCCGCAACTTAAACCTGACCACCTGCAAAGAAAACCACTTTTACATTTGTATCTGTGACTAAGTCGCAGTCTGAATCCATACACAATTGCTCGAACATGCCCTTACTGTACTTTACCTGCGCATCTTCACGAGTATGAAGTCATAATTGCCAAACGGTTACAGGTCTGCATAGCTGCAGTTGCATGTGCTCATTTATTGAGCATGCAGATTGTGAAAAAATGTAAAGATACACTACACAAATCTCACTCTGAATCAGGCCCTCTATCTTCTTATATATTTTACAGCACTTTTATAGCCTTAAATAATGAAAGAAACATTTTAACATACACAGTACACAATTAGATTTTGGCAAAACAGTTCTCTTATCAGTATACTTTCCTTTCTTTCTTGACCTCAACCACGAAGGCAGGCTTCATGGTTGAGGTCCAGTTTGGGTCTTCTGGCCTCCCTGAAATCCCAGCTGTACAATAGGTCGATTAACAGTTGCACCTGGAAAGGCTTAATATAAGGCTGTGTCAGACTTTGTGGGAGTCTCACTACCTGTGGAACGGAGCTCTGCAGAGAGATACACCTGGCTTATTGCATGTGAGACTAGTCTGCCTGAACTATGTGTTTGTGGGTTGTACATTAGGTTCCCCACAATTAGAGAGGAATTATATTGTTAGCTAGAGCTGGACATGCTAGGATTTATTTTGTTCTTGTACCATTATTTTCTTATCTACTAAAACTAGCTGCAGCTCATCTATGTTATAATTAAGTTATGAAAGTAAGAGACATTGGGACTGCCATTACTTCATGTGTCAAAATTGTGCATTTTAATGTTTTCTCTACACTGGATTTTGTGTGCTGACCTTTATAAACATCCCATAGAATGTGACCATAATACCAGCACTTCAGATGTGAGGATAAAATGTGTTCTTCTTGTACAAACAAATTCAAACTCTTCCACAAACCCACTTTGGAAAGGTTGTGCTGAGTGTTATTTTTTAATTGCGTATTTTTATTATTTGTTTTAAACGTTAAACTTTGAAGACTACCTACTGTAGACAGGCCAAACTTAAGAGAATGAAGACACAGAGATAAATGCAATACAGATAAACAGAGATAACAGGAGAACAAGGCAATAGAAACATAAATTAGCACATACAAAAGTCATAGGTAGACAAGGACAGAATCAAATATGCATGGACAAAGGCAAAAAGCCAAGAGGTCTAAAACTAGTGTAAAAATAAAAAAACATAAAAAACATAAATTGATAGATGTTCTGGGGCCTGATTCATTAAGGATCTTAAATGAAGAGGTATCTTATTTCAGTCTCCTGGACAAAACCATGTTACAATACAAGGGGTGCAAATTAGTATTCTGTTTTGCACATAAGTTAAATACTGACTGTTTTTATGCATATAAATAAAAAGATATTAATAATATGAGGTTATTGAGTGATACACATGTACGCAAATATTTAAAATGATTAAAACAGGGAAAAAATGCATAAAAATGTATCATACTTTTAAAAACAAAGCAACAGTGTATTATTTTCTGAAAGAAATATGAGTTTTATGTTAGAAAACCGCCAGTGTGCCCATTCTCATACTAACCGCCAGTGTGCGCATCCTCATACTAACCACCAGCGTGCGCATCCTCATACTAACCGCCAGTGTGCACATCCTCATACTAACCGCCAGTGTGCACATCCTCATACTAACCACCAGCATGCGCATCCTCATACTAACCGCCAGTGTGCGCATCCTCACACTAACCGCCAGTGTGCGCATCCTCATACTAACCACCAGCGTGCGCATCCTCATACTAACCACCAGCGTGCGCATCCTCATACTAACCGCCAGTGTGCGCATCCTCACACTAACCGCTAGTGTGCACATCCTCATACTAACCGCCAGTGTGCGCATCCTCATACTAACCGCCAGTTTGCGCATCCTCATACTAACCACCAGCGTGCGCATCCTCATACTAACCGCCAGTGTGCGCATCCTCACACTAACCGCCAGTGTGCCCATTCTCATACTAACCGCCAGTGTGCGCATCCTCATACTAACCACCAGCGTGCGCATCCTCATACTAACCGCCAGTGTGCGCATCCTCACACTAACCGCTAGTGTGCACATCCTCATACTAACCGCCAGTTTGCGCATCCTCATACTAACCACCAGCGTGCGCATCCTCATACTAACCGCCAGTGTGCGCATCCTCACACTAACCGCCAGTGTGCCCATTCTCATACTAACCGCCAGTGTGCGCATCCTCATACTAACCACCAGCGTGCGCATCCTCATACTAACCGCCAGTGTGCGCATCCTCACACTAACCGCTAGTGTGCACATCCTCATACTAACCGCCAGTGTGCGCATCCTCATACTAACCGCCAGTTTGCGCATCCTCATACTAACCGCCAGTGTCAAAATCCTCATACTAACCGCCAGTGTGCACATCCTCATGTTAACCGCTCGTGTGCACATTCTCATGCTAACCGCCAGTGTGCACATCCTCATACTAACCGCCGGTGTGCACATCCTCATGCTAACCGCCGGTGTGCACATCCTCATGCTAACCGCCGGTGTGCACATCCTCATGCTAACCGCCAGCGTGCACATCCTCATACTAACCGCCAGCGTGCACATCCTCATACTAACTGCCAGCGTACACATCCTTTTACTAACCGCCAGTGTGCACATCCTCATACTAACCGCCAGTGTGCACATCCTCATACTAACCGCTAGTGTGCACATCCTCATATTAATCGCCAGTGTGCACATCCTCATATCTTTGGTCAAAACTGCAAGAAGACATTTGCAAACATATTTCTTTTATAACAGTAATGCTTCAGAGTAGTGCTACCATACTTTCCATGTTTCTAAGCTAACTACCGAATACATTATTTTGTTAACTGATCTTGAAACCAAATGCTTTTCCCTTTAACGGACAGATATCTCAGTCAAGAATTCCACTTGACAGGGTGGAGGATTTGGAAGAATGAATTTGTGGGCAGATTGTGGCTGTTGTCCAGTAACACCAGGCATTACCAAGCTAACAAGTGGTCAACCTCTTCTGTGATTTGTTTGTCCATTTTTATGGCACACAATGTGAATATAAATAGTAGGATTCCTCGAGAATCAAAACCAATAAAATATTATGCAGCACAAAACAAACATGACAAGTTTACATTCATTTAGGAGAAAATAGAAGTATGACAAATATATAGGAGTAAAAAACAAAATTAGCAGGTTACATGTTTTTCTCCTTGTTTAATGCCCATTTACATTGCCTTCAATATCATGGCTGTGACAAGATGACTGATAACCACCATATTCCCCAATTGTAACTTTGAAACTGTAAAAGGTATTGTGTGCATATGGACTGTTTGTTTAAGTATTATTTTGTGTTCCTGTTTTATTGCCATTGTCTGTGCAATTTTGGACTATGGACACACACACTATTCTGATGAACAGAAGATGCCACCATATTCTTAAATAAGCCAGGTGTGTTACACTATTTATCCCATCCATTGCATCAGACTACACTATAGGGACTTTCCTGGCCTCCGTTCCTCTCACATCATAGCAGCTCCTACAACCGCTTCTACATCATAAATGTTAGTAAGGGGTTAAAATGAGCAGTTGCTCTTCATTAACTGGGATCAGGATGCTCATTAACCAGTTGAGACCCCTATTGTTCTCTCCTGGACTTTGACAGACAATGAGGCCCCAACTCAGCAGGGGTAGACTGCACATGGAGAGAATCCTGGTCAGTGCCCATCTCCAGCTCATTAACACATCCTGACCAATCCCAACATCACTGACCTGTGGATAACCCTGCAGGGGAGGCTTTCCACTTGGGAAACTGTGTCCCTTTAGGAGAAACTTCTGGGTGTTTGTGGATTCTGTTCAGTTTTGTATTGAGTCCTGTCTCTTACCAATTCCAACATGGTTCCTGATCCTGTTCCTGCTTCAAATGCCCATCTTTGCTGCTACATCTTACTGCCAGGAATCTATGGTCTATCGGGAGTTTCTCACGGATCTGTTCCCCTGGTGAGCCTGCAGTAGCAGGGAAACTGGGGTCCAAGTCTCTACCAACTGAGTAGAGAGTTTGGTCGAAATGACTGGGACCAGCAAGTCCAAGAAAACGATCAGCTTGTTCAAGGCATCATAATTTTCCTATAACTTAGGCTTGTAAAGAAAACCTATTTTAGTTATAAACAATTTGGGTTTATTAAACACTGGGGTGTTACTGGGTGATGGTTGTAGGTTAGTGAGCATTGGGTTTTGTTTAAAGTATCGTTTTGTTTCATACATATAAGCTATTATTTTCAATTAGTTGTAATAAAGACACAACTGTATCCACATATTTTCTTTTCCAGTGTGATCCTGAACCCTTAGATACCTGGGTTACTGACAATGGCAGAATACAATTTCTGGCATTTACAATGCAAAAATACATTAAAGTCCTGTCACTGGGCTGGATGTTTATTATTTATTTAATCAATGAACGAGAACAATCCAGTAATGTATTTGTTATACTTAATTACATTTATTTTGTATTAGAAAGGTACAGATGGAGCCTTATATCCAGATTAATGGTGTGATTGACTATCTGACGCCAGGGACAATAATCTTGTAAAATCATGGAGTGAGTGAGGTTAGTGCAGATTGGTCCAACTTGTCCTCCTTACTTTGGGAGGCACCGGATTGTGCCATTATTCTTAATTGTGCTTCATCTGTATGTGTAAAGAAAAATTCTAAGCAATCCCAAAAAGAAAAAAAACAAATGTTTAGGCAGGGTTTTTTCATATGCAAAAATAATAATCCTAAATTCCACAACTTCATTGCAGATATTGGTTTCATGATACGTGCCACAAATCTTATTTAATATAATTTTAAGTTGGCAACGTAAGGGCGTTTGAACACTGTGATGTGGTGCCAAAAAATACTTAGCGAAACTTGCCTACGTTGGAAAGAGTTATGCAAAAAGAAAAAAACGTGAGCTAAAAGCACACAACATATCAACAAGTTGTATTTTACACAGGATATCTTACAAAGGGATCTATATCATGAGAAATACAGCTGAACGTCAGCATGACTTTTGTTTTATATTATCGAATCAACTGGAAGAGTGTTATCTTCTTTTATATACATTGCATGTTCTGATTTAACATTTCAAAATGCTTTCTCATGTCAATGACAATCTTAATAAAGCCCAATTAGTTCCACAAGGCACTTTGTGATGCACAGGCCTCTGGCTTGATTGCGGTGAATGGTGGGTATTTCCTGTGTTTAAATCCACATATGGATTGAGTAAGCAGTGGCAGAGGGACTACTGTTTTCCTTCATTACATCTTCTTCTCTTTTTCATTTTTTTGGGGCTGGCTAAGCCTCTTATTTTTTCTGGCTCCGTAAAGAAAACATTGAAGGTACTCTATGGCCTGTGGTTTTCTTAAGGGTATGCCAAAGCAGGCCTTTGTAAAACTATATTTCAAGACGTATTGTCTTCTATGCCTTTTTCCTATTTGCAATTACACCCACCATTGATGCAATTCTATTTAAAGGTAATAAGATAGATAAAGTATATAGTGCTGACCTTCTTAGGAGATTCATTGTGAGTCCCCACTAGACTAGTAGTAGCGTCTGCAAAATGTTCTGTAAGACATAGGTGCTAGCTGTTTTAGTACTTTTCAAATAAGCTTTCCTGTAACGTGTGATAAAGAATCGCATAGAGATCCAGATTGCCTCAAAATAATATCACTCTTAAGGATCCCAGGTCATGAGGTAAGGATCAAATGCTTCACTCATGGAGCTGACAACTGTTCAACTACAACAGATTACTAAACTGACGACTATTAAACAAGGATTAAGGTGTGTTATGGATCTCAATCAATTGTCAAGACCAAAGGCACTAATCTCCCCTTTAAAAAGATTCATATGCTCTGTAGACCAAACTCTTGAAGATTCATAAAGGTGACTTCCAAAGTAATAGAACAGACTTCCTTTGGACTCTGTTTATTTCAAGTGTCATATTAATTGATTTTGTCATTTTTAGCTCACTTTACTAGCACTGAACTATGAACCTGGGTTATCTGGTGAGACTAAGGTATACAGAAATTAGTAGTAATTACCCTTGCAAGGTCAAGTTAAAATCAAGGTAAGTTCAGTAAAAAAAATTCACTTCATCACCGTGCAAAGTAGGAAATTCTCTCAATCTTTCCTTATTTCTACTTCTCGAAGGTTGCCGAAAGTTTATCTTACCTGCTTAAGAAAATCTTATTATAGGATTTAAGTGCTTTGACCTAAGCACACTTATGCTATACATAATGAACATCCTGACCCCTCTGTATCCATTATCCAGGGCAAACATTACCCCTTCACAAAAGAAGTAAACTTGCCATGTAAAGCAATGCACAATATTATAAAGTAATGACATTAGGGCTCAAAAGTGCTGTGCCATGCAAACATACATACATATCTTAATGGTAACTGGGGTATAACTGTAGCAGGGAGTAAATTATCCAAGTCACCTCTGCAGAATGAGTATTTTATGGATTCAAATTGCCACACCACTGTTTTTGCAGTCCGCAGAGGCAAAAAATGTTTGAGTTTACTGCTTACTTTGGAAACAAGTGTGTTGGCCCATAAGATGGGTCTCCTGAAGAAAGACTTATTTGGCTCCCTCCTGCATACTTTCAGGACCACCGTCCACTTAGATGGTGAATTCAGACCATTTTACATTAATTGAGAAGACCTTCAATGCCATGGATAAGGGTAGGAGACCTGGCAAGAATATAAACCGGTACCATTCCTCCTAGAAACCTGGGGTGTGGACAGGGAGGAGAAGGAGGTGCCACAGGAGAAAAGAGGACAGAAAGAGAGGTGGCCTACCAAGGCCAGAACCCACAAGAGGAGGTACCCCTGGTGGGGCCATTGGTAATCAGCTCAAAGAATGAAAGGTTGCTAGAGTAAAAATAAGGATGCTTATTTCTTTTTTTGGGTGGGGTAGTAATCTAGATGAGAAAATAGAGTTCCCATAGAGGGACCATATGTTAATGCCCAACAGGAAAGGATAGGTTGACTGTAGGAGTGGAGAGACCATAGGGAAGGGAACAGGAAGGGGGTTGGGAAGTGTAGGGAGAGTTGGTGGGAGGGAGGGGAAGAGATGAGATAAAGGAGATCGAGGGGAGGTACCAGGGAGTGAAGAGAGGGTAGATATAAAAGGGGGGAGAGGAGAAAAGGAAGGGCGGAGGGAGGGTATAATAGGAAAGAGGGAAATGGGGAAGAGGGAAGAGAAAAAACTAAAGGAGGGAATAAAAATGATAAACAATAGAAATAAACACAATAAGTAAGTAAGGCAATGTATAGAAAAGGGGGTCTAAAAACATAAAACATGAACTAGAACTATGGTCACAAGGACCGTAATATGTCTAAACATGTGACGAGTAGATGTTATGGATATGTTGAGTTTCGGGTGGAGATTGAACCACAAGAGAAACAAGGGGTTTTAAGGAGACTGCCGAATTAGAGAGACTAGCGACCATGCTTCAGTCTGGCGAGGTGAAGTCTGAGGTAGGGCGGCGTCCCACCTTGGTCTAGTCAGGAAGAGGTGCTCAATCCCTGGAGGGCTGTGCAGAGCCACTACGGGTAAGTGGCATGTCGGCATCTGGAAAAATACCAAGTTTGGAAAGAAGTTTTTGACCTTGGCCCTGGGATGTGGCTAGAAGAATTGAGATCCCTGCGAACAAGTGGAACTGAATAGGGAAATCCCACCGATAGCAATTATGTTATGTTATGTTGGTGAAGAATCCACGTCACAGTTGCAAGCCTCTGTGATTTTGGATAGTAGAAGGAGCCAAATCCTGAATCAACTGAAGTTACATATCTTGGAAGTCAATTATGTCACCTGACCTAGTTGCGTTGAGCAAATTTTCTTTTATTTGGCAATAATGAAGACAGACTATAATGTCTCTTGGACTCATGTCAGAGGTTGGTTTAGCTCTATGTGCCTTATCTAGCAGAAAAGCATTGCCGGGAAGGTTCGGCAGTAAGTGCTTAAAGCGGCTAGCAAGGAAGTCTGGTAGGGAGGAGTTGGTCACAGATTCAGGAACATGGCATATTCTCAAGTTGTTGCACTGTAACCTGTTTTCCTAGTCCTCCTGTTTCTCCTTTAGGCATTCAACTTCAGAGTGGATTTGCATTAATTCCCTATCAAAAGTAGCCTGAGCACAATAGATGTCACTGGTTTTGTATTCAAGAGTATCGGTCCTAGAATCGTGAGCTGCAATTTCTGATTTGAATTCGACAATAGCTTTTTTAAGCTCATGTTGGAACTTGATTTTAATGTCGTTTGCTAGATAAGTGATAGGTATCTGGACCCTGCAGGTTATGTGTTGAAAGCCTTAGCCTGCGCGGTCCAGACATTGCCACTTTAAATGAGCATTGCCGTAGGGCGCCCTGACGTCAAACTGTAGTGTCGGAGAGCTGTTTGTTCGGAATCACAGCCTGTCAGCATGCCGATGCCATCGGAAATATGGATCTTCGGTCTTCAGGTTAGTCTGTGTATATTGTATTCGTTTTTTGGTGCAATCATTTTTTTTTGTAGGTCTCATGTGGGTCGGATCTATGGAAATTGTTAATACGATTACCACTGCTTGAACGGACGGGTCAACGTCATTATCCGGTTGAGAGGCAGGGCTAAAAGAGTGAGACTGTTCAACGGGATGTGAAGAAGCTGCTTTCTGCTTGGAGGATACAGTAAACATGGAAGCTGTGTTGCCCATGGTGACTTTCTTTTTAGTTGCCATTTGCTAATGAAATGAGAGAAGAAGAACAAAAAAAATGGTGTGGGGGAGGGGTGCAGAGAAGGAGGTGCACTCTGGTTAGAAAATCATGGTCCCTCAGGACCTGGGACTCATGAGTGGCTTACATCTAGCCGCACTGGTTATTAAGAAGCAGTATTATTGAGACAGTCCCAGTGTGCAGCTTAGCAATGAGGGCTGCTAATAATTATAACCATTCAGCAGACTGGCATAAAATATGATCAACTGCAGCACAATGGTAGTATGAGGGTCTTGGTGGCATATAACGGGTTGGTTGTTTTGCAATACCAGTAAATAGCCACTAGAGGGAAACAGATGTACGTACAGAAAGTATCCGTAATGGTCAGAACAGTTCAATGAGCTTTTTATAACTGAGGCAATGCTGTCTGTAGAAGTTGAAAGGCTATTACTCACTGTGTAAGACCGAAAAGAGGACACTGATTTGCGGCAGAGGGGGGACACACAGCAAGACCACTGGGGGGGGGGGGGGGTCGAGATGTAATACAATGAGCCTCAAATGTTGGTGACAGACAATGGCAGGCCGGTGACAGGGATCCTTGTGTTCAGCTGTCCGGAGGCCTCAATAGGAATCGGGTGAGATGTCAAACACAGCATAAAAGAGACAAGGCTGTGGATGTGCTGCGCATAAAGAATGAAGATGCTCCGGCCCCTAATACATCTGGCAGTCTCGATCACTTGAGGCATGCCCCAGCAGAGCCAGACACATCAGGTAAGGCTTAGTGTCAGTTTACTTGATATGGTTGTTGCCGGATTGGTCCCGTCCACAGTCTCGAACCACTGTGATAGAAGTCCCCGTGCACACTATGAAGATTGAGCTGGTTAGGTGAGCCTCAGGTATTGGCACCGAGGGTAGTGGTGAGAGAGGCCACAGACACCATAGTACTTGAGGCGGATGGAGGAGAGATAGGCCTCAGTGATTTCCTGGCCCTGTACTGCCTGGACGCTGCTCGCAAACCCGGATTCCCACTCGGTGGAATGATAGATGGGTTGTAGAATGGGAGGCAGTCTGATGGTGTCTGATTAAATTAGTGAAGCTTGGAGCCAGGTAAAATTGTGTCCGCCAGCTTTGGCTAACCAGAATGAGTGTTTTAATACCTTTTGAAGTGTCAAATTTTTTTAAATGAGAATATTTTCTTTTTTCAGTTTGTACCCCAACTCTTCAACCAACAGCCAGCTTCCATTTACAGCCAATGTGTATGATCTCTCCAGCTTCATAGAACCAAGGATTGCCAAAGGTGAGCTACTGATTTCCTCAATCCACATAAGTGATGGTACTCTGTTCAAAACAACAAAATGAGGGTCGCTTGAGAACAACATAATGTTGTAATGAAATGAGGAAATTTACATACACTATATGGACAAAAGTATTCGGATGCTTGACCATTACACCAACAGGGACTTTAATGACATTGTATTCAAATACATATACTTAATATGGAGTTGGTCCCCCTTTTGTAGCGTTAGAAGCTTCCACTTTACTTGGAAGGCTTTCCACAAAATGTTGGAGTGTTTCTGTGGGAATATGTGCCCATTCATTTTGTAGAGCATTTATGAGGTCTGGCACTGATGTTGGACGAGAAGGCCTGGCTCGCAATCTCTGTTCCAGTTCATCCCAAAGTTGTTTAATGGGGTTGAGGTCAGGGCTCTGTGCGGGCCAGTCAAGTTCTTCCACACCAAACTCATCAAACCATGTCTTTCTTGTCCTTGCTTTGTGCACTGGGGCACAGTCATGTTGGAATTGAAAAGGGCCTTCCCCAAACTGTTGACACAATGTTGGAAACATAGCATTGTCCAAGATGACTTGTTATGCTGAAGCATTAAGATTTTCCTTCACTGGAGATAAGGGGCCTAGCCCAAACCCTGAAAAACAGTCTCATACCATTATCACTCCTCCACCAATCTTCACAGTTGTCATAATGCAGTCAGGCAGGTAATGTTCTCCCAACATTCACCAAACCCAGCGTGATTCATCACTCCACAGAACACGTTTCCACTGCTCCACAGTTCAGTGTCGGTGTGCCTTACACCACTCCATCCGACACTTGGCATTGGTCTTAGAGATGTGAGGCTTGCATGCAGCTGCTCGGCCATGGAATCCCATTCCATTAAGCTTCCACCGCACAGTTTTTGTGTTTGCATTAATGCCACTGGAAACTCAGAACTCTTCAGCTATGGAATCAGCAGAGCGCTGATGACTTTTATGCACCATGCGCCTTTGTAGTCATTGACCACGTTCTATGAGTTTATGTGGTCTTCCGCTTTGTGTCTAAGTTGCTGTTGTTCCTAAACTCTTCCACCTTATTATAATACCACTTACATTTGAGCATGGAATATCCAGCAGGGATGAAATTTCACAAACTGTCTTATTGCAAAGCTGGCATCCTATCACAGTACCACATTTGAAGTCACTGAGCTCTTCAAAACAACCCATTTTGTATCACGAATGTTCTCAAATGGTTTCTGTATGGCTAGGTGCTTGCTATTATACGTCTCTGGCAATGGGTCTGATGATTAAAACAATTAAAAAATTAACAAGTGTGGCCACATGCTGTTGTCCATATGATGTACATATATATATATATATATATATATATATATATATATATATATATATATACACACATATCATTTTATATATATATATATATATATATATATATATATATATATATATATATATATATATATATATATATATATATATATATATATATACACATTTAAAGTGGAAAACTCCTTTAGGTAATTTAAAGAAATGGGCATAAATCTTAGGGATGGAACCAGATGACTCTGATTGATCTTCCCTCCTGTTTCGTGGACTTGACCCGTAGTTGTTGAAATATGGACCAAAGAATATAGAATTTAGCTTGCTCTATAATAATCTAAGAGCTCATCAGTTTACTTTATACTACAGTCTTTAGAATGTGGGTTCTGCTTCGTACTTCGTCACCAGCATCAAAGATCTGCATTGTACTGCAGACACCAGAATATAGGCTCTGCATTTGACAACAGTCACCAGAATAGGATAATAATGTTTTGTTACTAAATATTGTATTAATAGAGTTTGACATTGATTGGACACAACAGAGTTTGTGGTTGCAAAATTGATTTTGTGTTACAAAATTTATGTTGTACTCTTCTGTATTGATCAAACTGATTTGTGAATTTAAAATAATTTTGTGGCTAAAAAATATGCTTTGCTACAAAACTATGCCTTTTTAATTTATATGCCACATTTGCTTGACTAAATTGATTCTGTGGCACAAAATGGTTTTTGTAACCCAACTTTGTACAGTGCAGTTAACAGGACTCTTTATTATACACAATTAATTGTGTGACTTGTAAAACGTATATTGTTTACATAATTAATTAATTATGTAAACAAGTCATAATATAGTGTTTTCAAAGAACATCTACAAAAAGAACAAGTTGGATGTGTGATTCTTTTCATCCAGAGGTGCAAATTGACACTTCAGTCTTTCTTTATCAGTGTGATGTGAGTGAAAAATCACTCATACTTGAAGATATTGTCACCTTTAACACATGTTACATGTACTGCAAGATTTTTACTTACTTTCCATTAAATTTTATTCAGTTTTATTCAGTTTTTTAAATGCTATGCTGATCTTCAAACTATTTGCTCTGGTATAAATAAAGCTACTTTTTTTCAGGACAAAATGTAAAAGAATGGGGTCAATTCTAAAGGTTAGATTTATCAAACCTTCTAAAAAGGAAAATTGGAGCTGTTGCCCATAGCAGATTCTAGAGCCTGATTCATTAAGGATCTTAACTTGAGAAACTTTTTATTTCAGTATCCTGGACAAAACCATGTTACAATGCAAGAGGTGCAAATTAGTATTCTGTTTGCACATAAGTTAAATACTGACTGTTTTTTCATGTAGCACACAAATACTTGATAGCTTATTTGTACACTGAAATTTAAGGTTGATATTTGTGTGCTACATGAAAAACAGACAGTATTTAACTTATGTGCAAAACAGAATACTAATTTGCACCCCTTGCATTGTAACATGGTTTTGTCCAGGAGACTGAAATAAGAAGAAGCTCAAGTTAAGATCCTTAATGAATCAGGCCCCTAGTGATCATTTTCTAGAATGTGCTATATAAATGATAGTATAGGATGCTATGGACAACATTTCCACTTTTGCTTTTCCGAAGGTGTGATAAATCTATCCATAAGTATATTCCATATTTTAGAATAAATTATATTTTTCTATAGTCTTAATGATACTCATGATATTGATTTGGAGTTTTATATAACAGATGCTGTCTATTAATGGTATCCACCTATAACTTGATAGCCTAAAGAAAATCAGGACAGTATCCTTTTTCTAAAAATATCTTAATCAGTAGTGAGATGCTGACACCTAGCAGATGGCAGACTCAACCGCTTCTTACTCGGATTACTGTGTTTACATTGTTCACATGACAAATAACACAGCAGACATTTGTCAGGACTACACCAGGGGACCCTTACGCAAGTTAGCCGCAGATCACCTGCCTAATCACCGGCCAACTAGCTGGCATTGGTCGACCTGCACAAATACACAATACAGGTTTAAATACACAAAACCCCTCCCTTACTTCATTAGATCCTGTCCTCCACCTGTGTGTGTGGAGGAACACACATAGGTGGAGGACAGGATCTAGATAGGAGTTTTGCTCTACAGGTACTTAAACCTGTCTGCAGCCTTTTACCTGCAGACTCCCTGAGATGTCACCTGGCCCTATGCAGGAGAGGGTGGTAAATAAGCCTCTTTGTCACAGTAGGTATGTAGTTGATTACATGAATAGATTTTATGTGTGCATTAATATATAATTTTTTTCCTTGTTAACTCCAATATTAACATCTAGGAAGATGATAGAATTTGTACTTGCTGTATGAGCAACATAATATATTTATATATTTAATAAATCATGTGTGAGAGGCATTGTTTTTATTGCCTTTGTCACTTTAATGTGGGAAGCTTTGTATAACATTGCTCGGAGTGTACCTACAAATGTATTATACTTTTAATGGGACCGTTTCTCTTGCATCTGCAGGCACACTGCCACCTCTGATAACACACATACATACCCATACAGATACATACAGTGCCCTGGTCAGTGCAAAGCTGTTCCCTCTGAGGGGTAGACAGAAAACACAGTGCTCCCTCGCAGAGGTTATCAGCCCTGCACAAAAAAGATTGGTGCTTTTCTTAATCCCTGGATTGCGTAATTAACAAGATTGGGAATCATGGAGTAAGAAAAAAAATATTTAATTTATTTAATTCATAAAATGATGAATAAGGGTTTTGGGGAGTCATTTATTGAATTAAAGTCTATTTCAATATTGTGTATGTGTGTTTATTCCTTTTAATATTTTGGTATAATGGACTGGGGTCCACAATGGCAAAAAAGTCAGGACAGCAGGTATGAATGGATATTATGCTCTGTCTTGAAATATTCCACACCTAACTAGGACTTTACTAAGAAAATTCAAGATTTTACATACCCTTAGGCCAGACTTCCAAGGCAGCCAGTGCCCACTGGGGGATCCTAGGTGGAGCCCTCCTCCACATCATGTGATGCCCCCCTTCCAGTCAGGTGCTTCTTACCTTAGCATATCCATGCAGTGCCCAGGCTGTGACATCATAACCCAGTGCCGCACTTCCAGTCCATCTCCAACATAGAGTAGCAGCAGCCAGTAACTGCACAGGTAAGAAGCTGCCAGCTGCTGTAGCTCCATGTCAGAGGCTGGCACATATTGTGGAGGAGTCGGGGGTCAATAAAACACTGAATGAGTCAAATAATATCACTCATTCAGTGTTGTAGGTGCTCCCTAAAACCTGGCACCCTAGGCTACCATCCAGGTCTGCCTAGCAGTAGTGCTGGCCCTTCATGTGCATATGAATGTTCTAATGGTCCAATATTGTGGTCTTCTCTTCTGATAACAGTTTGTCTGATTGAAACAGGAAGTGGTGTGTTGTTGATGTTCCTCCTCCGTGGACTTCCTGCTCAGTCTACTAGAAATAGGCCACCTTAGTAGGAGAGAGAAGTGCAGCTCTGGATCACTGGACTGTCATGTGTTTCTTCCACTGTAATGCCTCTATTCATTTGTTTAGATTCCTGAGTGTCTGCTTTTAAAAAAAAATTACGTTTGTTTCTTTACCACTGCAAATGATAAGCAAAGTGCATTAAAATAAGTGGCATACATTAATAGGTGAATACATTGATTTCATTGGTTTGTAGCAGGAGCATAGTAGAAATGTCGTTGCACTTTTATGCATTCCAGTAATTAAGCTAATTATTAAGTTGTCCTTTGGGCATTTGCTTGCCAGAATTTGAAATCTACACCCAGTATCTACACTGAGTCACTTTTGATGGAGATGAGCAATAGTTAAACAGTTCTGAACAAGTCTATGGTTGTCTCTAATTGCCCTGCAAATTACAATGAGCCTTAAATGAGAATAAGTCAGGGGTGTATTCTGTGTAGGTGATTTGATAGTAAAATTCATATAACACTGAAGTCTAAAAATGATGGTATTAGAGCCTTGCCCTCTTTCTGCAAGCCTAACGATACAAGCAGACACATTAATATTTCCTCAGTACTGTTTTTTTTGCTGTATGTAAAGGAAGGGACACACTGTCGATGAAACCTTTCAGACAGATAACTCTTTGAAGAACTGAACCTCAAATACTTGGAGCACTCAGCTATTTGGGGCATACATGTGGTGATAAAGGAGAATGCCCAGAGGAGGGAACTCACATACCTACTACTGAGTGGGAGAGAGGCACTTCCCAAGCACTTGGTGGCAGTGCTTGTGGGGTATCAAAAGTATGGAGTTCTTTAAGTGAACCACTTTAAAATTTAATTTTGCAGGATCCCACCAAGATTGTTTCTCTCTTGTTTAATTCTGCCCTGCTCTGTGGAGAGGGAAGCTCCTGTACTAACTGTGTCAAATCAATGGATGCAACTGTCAGACATGGGGGGCAAAAAAATACTGGATCACCACACTTACATCCACTACTGTCATACCCAGGCCCGAATTACACCAATATATAAATGACTGGTAGAGTGTACACCTTTAATTTATAACTGCTCATGGCTTGCAGTAGTCTCCATCCATATTGCGTGAGCTTTTTATCTTCACATATTGAACTTGTATATTTCACATATTGAAAGTGTAATATTGTGCTGGCTTCTTGACTGGTGAATTAGACATAAATTGCCTTTTAACTTTAATTATTTCTTCATATGTAAGATGTAATATTTTAAATAGCAGGCAGTAGGAAAATAGTTTCCTATGTACTTATACAAAGATATAATTGTCCCTTAAACAGTGCTTAATGTAAATATAGATTAGAAAATCTAGAATAGGCAAATGCTTGATTGATAACATCCTTTGCTACAATAAAATATTATTGATAAATAAAATCTACAATAAAGCACTCATGACAGTGATTAAAAGAAGCAAGAATGGGTCCTATAACTAGATAAATCCAAAATAAATAAATGCATTCCATTATGGCACCATCTTTTTATTTTATCTAATATGCTAAATTGCCTTTAGGTGTGCAGTATTTTCTTTAGCTCTGTGATATGTGGGAGCACATGTAAGATTACAATCACTCAGCCAGAGTTTTGATAACCTTGTCTTTCCCAGAGTCACTTGGAATCTAATCCAGGTTTGTACTGGCTTTTGCTTTGACCTTAGTATTAAATGCAAAATTCAGTCTTCACTGAAAAATTTTAAGTTAATCCCCTATTAAAATATGTAATCCTGGAATCAATCCATTTTATAATGTTTCTGCAGATTACGCTTGCAACATTCTTGTATATTTTAGAGAAAAAAATTATTTTGTTCCGCCTAACAATTTAGTGACAGTATTCTAGCGTTGTGTATTCGTAGTCACACTCAAAATGCGCACGCATATGACACCAACACAAAAACATACGGCACACCGGAAGCACGGAGACAGTTATTAGTCTCATGAATTTATTTTTAAATGCATGAGACTAATCTTTCTGTACAGACTCCTTGGAGTGCTCTGAGGTTTCTGTACAGAAACTAAGATTAGCTGCATGAATTTGAAAATAAATACATGAGACTAATAACTGTCTCTGGCAGCCCCACAATGTAGTGTTCACTTCCTGTCTGAGCAGCAAGGTGCACACAGCGGAGTTGGAGAATGGCGCTGGTGCTTTTTATTAATGGTAAGTGACATGCGATGACAAGTTATATGAATGGGCCTGCAAGAGACCTATGGTGGGGGAAGCGGGCTGCATTGAGACCTATGGTGAAGGGGGGCTGCAAGGAGACCTATGGGGGAGGAGGAGGGATCCAATGACAACTATGGGGGAGGAAGGGGGTCACAATGAGACCTATGGGGGAGGAGGGCTACAATGAGACCTGTGGGGGAAGGGGGCTGCAATGAGACCTATGGAGAGGAGGGGGATGCAATGTGACCTATGGGGGAGGAGGGGTGCCGCAATGAGACCTTTGGGGGGGCTGCAGGGGTGAAAATATGCACCAGCTACAGGGAAGGGGAAGCAATGGCAGAGGAATGGAATAGCCGATGACAGAGACACAGAAGTGGCTGCAATGGGAGAGACACGGTGGGGGCTCTAATGAGAGTCATGGAAGGGGAATGAGAGAGATCATCATCATCTATTTATTTACATAGAGCCACATGAGGGTAACAATAACATGTTAGCTGTTCTATTGTGAATGATGACAGTATGCCCTAAATTTTAAACAATAGATGCCCCCTGTCCTAAGTGTCCAGGCCCATTATTGCAGAATGAATTTGGCGACCATCAAAATTCCTTATCCCCTTCCTATGATTACTGAATTATTTGTTCGGATCAAAGGATGTACTGTCTTCGCCAAGGTAGATCTCTGTGGGCCTTATCTCATCTATATCTGTCAAGGAGATGAATGTAAAACCGCTTTTAAAACCCAAGATGGCCACTATGTGTATCTGGTAAGGCTCTTTGGGATGTGCAACGTACCTGCAGTATTCCAAAGTTTCATCAATGGAATGTTCTGAGGCTTATTCCATAAATGTTTTGTGATATACTTGGACGACATTTTGATTGTCTCCAAATATGTTATTATGCACTGGTCCTATGTGGTAGAAGTGTTTAATGTCTTCACAAATATCCACTCTTTTGTAAATTAGAAAAATTATGTTTTTGATTTAGGGTTACAAATGGATCCAGAAAAAGTCCTAGCAGTTTAAAATTGGCCTCAACCCAATGGCTTCAAGGCTTTCCTGGTTTCACCAACAATATTAGGCAGTTTATTTGAGGGTGCTCCACATTGGTGGCATTATTGCTCTCACTCAAAAGGGGGATAACACCAAGATTACATCCACCGCTGCAACAACCAGATACAACACAACCTTTTTTTCTTCTTTGGTTAGAGTCAGGGCCATCCACGCTAAAAAAAAAAAAAAAAAAAACCTCTAGTGGAAAACTCCATCAATGCAGTTTTTTCACTCACATATTCCTTCCATCAGAAAGAAATTATGCTATCAGGGACAAAGAACTGTTGCTATGACACTTGCATTCAAAGAATGGAGATATCTCCTTGAAGGTTCTCGGCTTCCTATGACAATCTTTACCCTCTTCTTTGATCTTCCTATTACCTTTAGACATGGGAGTAAGAACCATAAGGTGGATGCTTTATCTCACTCTTTTGAAAATGACCAAGATTCTGGAATTAAGGAAAACCATCATGAATACCAAATATATTCTGGTCACATTTCCATTTTGTCCTCTACTGGTCCCAAAAGAAAGACATTTGTATCGTCCAATATCTGAATGAACTTTCTCCACTGGATTCACTCTTCTCACTTTTTCAGTCATGCTGGGTCTCATAAAATCCTGGAACTCATTTCCAAGGTTTACTGGTGGTCCTCTCTCCATCAGGATGTGAGATACTTTGTTTCAGAATATTCAGTATTTGCGTGGCACAAAGTTCCTAGCCACTGCCCTTGGGTCCCTTTATATACTCCATGATCCCACATCGCCATGAATTTCCAATTAGTAAAAAGCATAATACCATTTGGGTTGTGATTTACCATATTTCCAAAATGGTTAATTTCATTCATCTGATTGGTTTACCCTATGCTTGTACTCTATTTTATGAAAATTTCCACCTTCATTGATTTCCTCAAGAAACTGCATCTGACCATGGGGTCTTACATAAAGTTCTGGAGAGCTTTATGTAATATGTTCAAAATCTGTTTTAACAGATTATCATCCTCAATCTAATGACCAATGGTTGTGACTAAATCAGGACCTAGAGACTTTTTGATGAATTCATATAGTTGACAACCAAGATGTCTGAGTTGATCTTCTGTGCTGGGCTAGGGTTGCCCACAACAACCTCACTCATATCTTACGATACATGTAACTATGCAGAATTGCATCCTTTTTTGAGACACATTTTATGACTACGTTTTGGACACATATATCAAACGTTACGTGAGGTCCTTACTATCAAATGAGATCTATGGAAGATAAATTGTTGTGATTAATAACAGATTTAAATTCAGCACTTTCCAATATGTAGTTTGTTGTTTGTTTTTTAAGTAAGGGGAACTGGCAATAATTCATCTGTTTTTTAGTCAATGGATGTATAATATTAGCACCTGTAAAAAAAAAAAGAGACTTTTGTTCATTTTTACTGATCTATTTTTTCCTGTTCCTTGGCAATGATTTAAATATGTCTAATCTTACTTTTTTATGCCAATATTTTAAAATGGAGATAATTGTTTATATGTAAAAAAGCAGGGTTAGAATTGGAAACTCCACATGGAATTTATTCTGAAATGTTAAATTGTTTTAGTAGGTTAGCAGATCTGTTTAAAGCGGAAATGAGAAATTGGAGGGGCAAAATTTCTTAGCAAAAATATTTGGATAGAAATAGGATCCCAAGAGGGTTAAGAATATTTAAAATGTTGTCAGTAAAAGACAACACTTAAATAATAGAAGAATAGAATAAATCACTTGATAATTGCACTTTTTCTCTAATTGTTGTTAATTAAATATCAATTTGAATGTAAAGAAAATAGGAGCGGAAACAGAGCAAGTAAATAAGAAAGATTTAATTATAAAAAAAAGGTGCTTAGTGATAAATTAGGGAGAGAAATATATATATATATATATATATATATATATATATATATATATATATATATATATATATTGTAACCAAGCTAAGGGAACAGGTGCCATCTCCTAGGGTAAAAGGTAGTGTACAGCAGCAGTCACACAAGGCCAAGGTTTTGGTGCAACTGGCCTCAGACAGTTTTATGAAGCAGAAAAAAATACAGAAAAATTAAAAATAAACACGTTGCCTCTCCAGCACAAAACACAGGAACACCCTCTCTCAAGTGAGGACCTTGTGTCCCACACACACACAAAATATGCAGGACTTACTGGTCACCATTTGCAATGTCTCACAGGAGGCATCCAACCTCCTCCTCAGGTCTGAGAGAGACAGAGGCTGATCGGACATCCCTTTCAAATACACCATCAATCAGCCTGCTGTCAGACCAGCAGAACAAAAGATCCAGACTGGGTCCTGTAAATGGAGCCCACCCTTCTCTCTTCATTTACACTGCAGGGACCCTTACCAGCTTTTTCCTAAAGCTGAACACACTCTTAGGGATGCTCCTTCCCAGACAAAACCCTGGGGTTTTTAAAACATGTCGGTCATAAACCTAGGTCATAAACCTGAGATAAACACACCTGCCCAGATACACTATTCTAGTGTTTTTGATACACAACCCACTCCCATTTTTACCTAGGGGACGGAACCCTTGTAGCCCCTAAACAGAAAATACATGACAATGCATCTGCATTGGCAAATTGTGTTCTTAGCCTTTCTTTTAGCTCATCCACATGGGGCATGAGATATGCATAGTGCCGGGTTTAGATATTATGGGCCCCTGGGCTACAGGTACTGTGAGGTCCCCCATGCTGCCAATTCATCAGACAGTTCAATCATATTCAAAACAGTCTATTTACTACCGGTTTCTGCAGTTTACACCATACTTGCCTACTCTTCCGGAATTCCCGGGGGGCTCCCAGATTTCGGGGAGTCCTCTCGGACTCCCGGAAGAATAGGAAAACCTCCCGGAATTGCAGAAATTCACGGCAATGAATGGCAGGCGGGCTTAATCGCGCCATTAAGCCCCGTCCCTGCTTTTCCATGGTGTGAATTTTGGCATTTTATACTGGGGGCGCCCTCTCCTACCCCATGTTACATGACTTCTCCCACAGGGTCTCCCGGGGGAGCAGTTTTGAAGGTTGGCATGTATGGTTTACACTACCTGCTGGTTGCTTAAGTTCAGCTGCTGCTAGGCCGGATCCTGGAATGTTGGGCCCTGTTTGGAAAATGCATAGTTACTATTGATTGCCTGGAAAGCTGAGCAAATCATATACACCCTAACCAGCTTCAGCATTAAATTTACATAGCATTCACATTTAAAAATTGGCCTATTGCTCCTAACTAGCAGTGATACACTCCCCCACAATCCAGTCCCTTCACATTACAGTCACCCATCTCCTAGATTACAGAAATTGGGTATACCAGTCCCACACTATAGCAATACTACCCTCAATCTCGCTGCAAACTGCACTAACACCACTCCTCTCCCCACACTGCCCCAATGACATATACAGTGTACACTTGCTGAGAGGTAGCTGACTGTCCTGTGCCAAATATCTGTTATATCCAGGCTGACATGACAAGAGCTATTTATGAGCTCACCCAGTGACATGTTCACTCTTGTCCAAGCTGTCACATCACAGCCTGTCTGTGGAACTAAATTACATGTCCATGTAGAACATTTAATAGTCACTAACACTTATTTAAAATATTGATAAATAATACCAATTTGCATTCCCAACAATGACTGTTGATGAACTGCACTCTCCATGGTAAGTCTGAGAAGAAGGCCTTTTACTCCAACATTTTGGTCTACATAGAGACCTTGAAATATATAAAACATTATATTGCTATGCGATGAGAATGTCATCCTGCTTGTGTAATCTTTCTCCATGTGGTCTTTTTTTAAAAAAACAAAAAAACAAAAAACGTTTTTTGAAGATTTAGGGCCTCAAAGTTAGGAACAAATCCAGCTAAAGGGAGCAAATTGGACCTGGATAAACCATGATACAATGCAATGGGTGCAAATTAAAAAAAATTGCATGCAAGGAAAATACTATATTTTTTTTCCAAATATCACACAAATCATTGGCAGCTTTGTTTTAACACTGTGATTTAAAGTTCAGCTAGGATGTCCCTACACACACTCCCAATTCTAAATCTGTCCATACTTTTTAAATACCCCATCTCTTTCCCATGGCAAAACATGCTTTAAGCCTAGGTGCAAAACTGCATCTCTACCTGGATTTACGCCTGACTCTACATCAAGCCCTTAATATACAGATCTAGAGCACCACAATAAACGATGGTAGCACAATCCAATGTATGAAAGAAATTGTAGTAATAACCTCTGGATCAGATAAAAAAAAAATTGTCCAAACTGTATATGAACATTTACATATAGCTGTGCACAATTGCACTTTTCCAGCAGTAGGGTTGGGTCATCCAGATCTGACAGTGCCCTCATGACTGTCAGCGGATGGATGAAATATGGAAACAGTGGAGATCCAGGGATGAGTTGACCCCATTAATTGGTTATTGGGGAATAGCGCAAAGGTGGGCATTGTCTTTACAAAATACCATGTGTCTTTGAGCACATGCTTCTATAAGTTGTAATGGTTTGTATACATTTTAGTCCCAGGCTTGCCCTGTTTTGAAGTGCTTAGTCTTAGCTCAGGCATAGCCTGACTGGTATGGTGAGGTAACAGGATATGGTAACACTACTAATAACATGAAAACATGAAACTGAAGTATTGATCTAAAAATTCACAGAAGAAAGGAATCTAAACAGACACTGGTTTGTTTAAATATAAAAAAATGTTACAATGCTTGTTTATGTAGGAGCCATAGCAAGATGATATAGCCTTTACATGCACTTTTCAAACATACATGGAGGGAAGTGTTATTTGTATTGTTAAATTTACATTAAGCTCACCTCAATTGCATCATCTGCAAAATAGACTTAGGCATAATGGCATTTAAGGAGGAAATTGCAATCATCTTCAGAAGGCTGTACTATAATGGAGAAATATAATTAATTTAACTTGGTAGTCTTCCATAATGGACACACTTTATCATACCCACAGATGGAGCTTGAAAGAATTAGCCATGTTCTTTATCCCAGCAGACATCTCTCCGAGCGTAGCCATGGCTAGAGATTTCCACTACAGATGCACTGTGTGATGTCAGATTCATAGGCTGCGTTGTAGCTTATGAGTGCTGATATTACATACACATGGCTTGCATTTAGTGGTTTTCAGCATTTTATTTATGGCACTGCAAACAGTTTGCACTGTGTTGAAACATGTATCTCTATCATACTAAAAATGTACATAGTAATGTGTTCAATACCTTTAGTGCATAATCTTATATGTTAACGATTTGACAACACACTGAGTTACAACAATATCATAATAGAAATAGGAGAATACAGATTCCAGAATAAAGGTAGTAGTAAGAAAGAAGTATGGGCAGAAGGTCCCCTTGCAATGAAAATAAGATTCTCTGACATAAGAACACATTTCTAGGCAAAGCAAAGTACCAAACAAGACAAAAATAAATCTGTCTGCAGGTGGATGGTCTGTGAGAGAACCAGGCTTTGTCGTGTTCAAGGGAGTTGGGGTCCCTGGTACACCTGATGATCTACTGGATCATCTGATAACTATTAAATGATCGAGCGATCCTTAGGGGGGCTGGAGCTGCCAGTGTGGTGCAGGGTAGCACACACTACATACCGACAACCAGGTGTGCTGCTCTCATCCAGTTGGGTATGGAGAGATATCTGTTTCTTCGCTGAATTTGAGTCTTCTGAAACCACTTCCCACAATATGACAAGTTAATCATTTAAAGCAGATGAGCCTGTGTAACACAGATCCACATGGATAATGCTCTAATTATGTCACTGGGCCTTTGACAGGATAGGTGGCCCCACCCAGCTGGGCACCCATGACATCCGCACCCCCTGCTATAATGATAGTTCTGCTTTACTTCAACCCAAGAGGCTCACTGGCTATATCTGTTGCCGGGCTTCAGAAGTTGTTCACAGCTTAGTGCACTGCAGCACAAGTATGAACTGAACATGAATCACCTCCCAACTTCACTATCTTCACTGTGTCTGCACTGTCAGGATCTTCATAAACCCCAATTATATCCCATTATACCACAACATTCCCTGACTCATAGTTCTCCAATTGTGTGGAATTCTGAGTGAGGATCAAATGCATACATGAAAGTGCACAATGAGAGGCGAAGCCATGTGATTTTATAGTCACACCATTCCTAGAAAGAAAATTATTTACTTTGGTTCCATTGCCACCATTGTAATCTGAAGTTAGCAATATCATTTTGGACCCAATTGTATATTAGTAGTGGTCATCACCAGAACAAATCTAACACATTGGGCTAGATTTACTAAGCTGCGGGTTTGAAAAAGTGGGGATGTTGCCTATAGCAACCAATCAGTTTCTAGCTGTCATTTTGTAGAAGGTACTAAATAAATGAAAGCTAGAATCTGATTGGTTGCTATAGGCAACATCCCCACTTTTTCAAACCCGCAGCTTAGTAAATCTAGCCCATTGTCTTTTGAAGCAGAACATTGAATTTCCATTAATTGTGAAGTAATAATAAAGTTTAACATAATACATTTTGCATCAATATTATAATGCAGTTTACAGATCTAAAGTTCATGATTAGCCAATGTACCACCTCTCCTCCCATACTTAAGGTAACACATTAACATGGATCACATAAATATATATTATATAATAAGCATTCATGGGTTTTTGTCAAATTTTGAGCATGATTAACCCGTGTCTTGGGCTTGTGTTTTTCCTTCTTTGATAATGAATACTTTTTCATTTGTCACGGGTTTCCACAAGGTCACCTACATAATGAATGGTACGTGTGAAATGCTGGTCTCGGATAATTACACTATGTGCTTATGGTAGACTTTGTGGTACCTGAAGTGTACATTTAAAGTGTAAATATAAAGTGGATCGCACATCTTAGGAACTACAATTCAGATGATTTGAAAGATCAGATCTAGCATAAATTCAACTGACATGATAAACCAACTACTCGTCTTAATTATATTTTAAAATAAAATATTAGCGATATCTGAGGCTTAATACAAATTGATATGAAGACTTATACTACTTACATAATCAACAGGGAAAGTGCAATTAAGTATATCCTAATAATATGTAATTCTTAAAGCAAAATGGAAATTAACCAATAACCAACATTTTCTCACTGTAATGACAGCACACAACTGATTTTGTATATTACTATTGTATTTATTACAATAAAAAACACAGATAAAATATATAATGTCACTGACCATGAAAAACATACACCAGGCAGATTCTAGCTGTCATTTTGTAGAAAGTACTAAATAAATAAACGCTAGAATCTGATTGGTTGCTATAGGCAACATCCCCACTTTTTCAAACCCGCAGCTTAGTCAATCTAGCCCTAGGAGTCTTCACTGCGTGCTTGAATAATGATGGAAAGATACCAAAACAGGGAGAGAGATTACAGATTTTAGTAAAGGTTGGGGTGAGCAAAGGAGGCAAATAACTACTGATTTGTCAGGGTATAGGATTAAGAGTACAGGTAGTAGAGTAGGAAGATAAGAGAGTAGATACTTCATCTTCATTCGTGGGATCAAATAAAGAGAGGATGCTGGGAAGAAATTCAGTTGGTTATTTGTCGAGGAAGAAGATACCATTTCAAGTTGGATTTTATAAATTGTTTCTTTAAGTAGGGAGCAAGATCTTGGGCACTGATAGTAGTTGCAGGGTTTGGGGTGGAAGTTTTGAGGAGAAATTTAAATGTGTTAAAAAGGTGTTTGGGCTTAGAAGGCTGAGCAGAGATGAGAGATTGGAAGTATGCTTGTTTAGCAGTGTCCAGAGCATTTGTATAAAAGTGGTAGTTAGCATTACATGTGAGGAAATCATTAGAGGTATGAAATTTACACCAATGACATTCTGATTTGGTGAAAATGTGGTACTGTCATATCAGGAGTGGAGAATGTAGAAATTGGAGAGAGGAGGTGTAGGGGTGGGTTGGGAAAATATTGAAAATGAATAGAGTTAAGATTTCTACAGGCATGAGGAAGCTTGGTAGAGTTTGACAGCAGAGAGTTTAAAGTACTGGAGGAGAGTTTGTAGCTGATAAGGTGATGATCCACGACGAGGAAAGCATGTTAAGGAAATCAGAAACTAGTCTAAAGAAAACAAAATCAACACAGTGACCATCCCAATGAGTAGAGAGATTAGTCCACTGGAAGAGGACAAGGGAGGAAGTTAAAGAGGCAAGTTTGGAGGCAGAAGTAGAATGTGGACTATAAATGGGGAGTTTCAAATCAACCATGATAGTAGTGGGGATATCAGAGGATAAGAAATGAGGAAGTCATGCAAAATAATCTTCTAGAAATTGTTGGTGTGATCAGGGGGTGATAGATCACAGCAAAAAGCATAGAAAATGGGTTAAAAATCAAAAGAGCATGTACTTCAAAAGAGGTGAACGGGAGTGATGGGACATTCGGTAGAACTGGGGAAAGAAGTAGTCATACCCCACAACATGACTACTGAGAGACTTGTTGATTGATTACTCTAAATCCATAACTTCATGAATAGACTTAATGGTGGAACCCATTTGCTTACAGCTTTTATTTGGGGGGTGCACATGCAATTAGGTGAAAGAGGCCTTAAACAATGGGGAGCATGTTGCCTCTTGCTGCTCATCATGCTACACATTTTTTACAGTTGGACAGGACACATTGCAGTATATATTTGTATGGTATTATGTATGTGTGTACGAGTGCTGTGTTGCTGTATCTTTATGAGCTATGTGCACATCCAACATCTACACTGATGTATTCTCTGATACAGACAAAAATAAAGCAATTAAGAAAATGGAAAAACAGATCATTATTTTACAATATAACATAGCATAAAGTTTATAAAAAGTAACAATAAAAATCAATAACCTGTTACAGACTGCCTGTAAAATAAATTAAATTAATGCATTATGCATATGAAAATAAACATTGTATTCACATTACACAAATAAATAAATTCCATCATAGGGATTTACTGGAAGTGAAAACGTTGTGTTGATGAATGCGTGTTCCCCTATGCTACATACTGCAAACTTTTTTCTCTCAAACAAATAGGAGGGTAATCTCAGCTTTAATATTAATACTGAGAATGCCCTTGTGGGAAATGTGATGATTCTTAATGGTGTTCTGTTACTTACAACAGACAGGCCAGGAATGGGCAGTATTGGGTTATACTAGAGCATCATAATCACTTTCAATTAGCAGTAAGCAGAGACAGAAACAAGACATGTAGTGATCATTTGAAAAAAAAAACACGATAGTTAGACAATAACAAATAGCAAATAGCACAATGCGGGCAAATAATACCAACTTTTTAAGCAGGGCATTAGGTTGTATTGCTTTAGAATATGGAATAATTGGATAATCACCTGCAAGAACTATGTTAAAGAGGTTTTTAACATTTGGAATACCATTACTCAATAAAGTGTGTTCCCCTGTGTAGCAAATAAGTTGCTCCCACCCCCATTATTCCTCCCTCCACCCCACACCGTTATCTGAAACCATGTGCCAGACCCATCCTGTTTGATCCTCATTTTCCCTTTAGCACTGCTGCAGGAAAAACTAGAGGATTACACATCATCCATAACTCTTCAATTGAACCTTAACAAAGAGCTTCAACAGAGTTTTGTTGTAGAGCTATATACAGACTGTGGGTCAACCAGTGCTGCAAGACACAGCAAGAACCAGCTTTCAGCTTTTGATAACAGTGACCCACTCTATTTGCTTTATAGAATGTGCATTATTATTATTATTATTATCCTTTATTTGTTAGGCGCCACAAGAGTTCCGCAGCGCCGTACAATGCACAAACAGTAGACAATACAGGGGAAAACATTACTGAACAGTAAACAAAAATACCAACACTTCAGAAGCTCCAAGCAGGCTAAAGCATTAAAGACAGAGCAGAAGAGCAGGTATGGACACAGGAGGGAAGAGGGCTCTGCTCAAATGAGCTTATATCCTAAGGGAGGGTGAACAAAACTCAGGTACAAATGGAGCCAGTTGACGTATAAGGGAGAGAAAAGGGGGCGGGAGGAGAGAGGGGAGAACGGATTAGGTGGAAGTTTGGTAGGCTTTGAGGAACAGGTGGGTTTTTATTGCATTTTTTATTTTTATTAACAAAGGGATTTACATTCTTAACTGCCAACTTTGTGAATTCTACAGGTATCATTGACTGATGTAAAGAAAATTGCTATGGACTAGGTCGCTGGTTCCCAACTCCAGTCCTCACAGTGCATGTTTTCCATATCCCTGGAAAATCTGCACTGTTAGGGGAGAAGATGGGAGGGCAGACCCCCCTTCTCCATGAGGACATTTAAAAATGTCAGCCTGCAGTATGGCACTGGAACGTGTAATTCTGAAATGTCATTTTTTGTTAATTTAAGACTAACAGAAAGCTAAACTTAGCAGTATTTCAGGGGAAAGATGTAAACATTGATATTAATGACGAGGGTGGTTCTAAAGTGGTAGTAGGTTGGACTTCAAGTGATACCTTCACGCTTCATACTATGTATGATCCAGATGGATCCACAATCCTGCAAAGTTAGATGCCCTTTTAACAAGCGCAGTTCCAAGGACTTGCTTGGCGATCAAATATGCTCATTTGTGTAAATAAGAAAGTTGTGCAAAAATGTACTTGATTAATTGCGGTTAATGTTCTTTCCTTTATGTTAATGGATCGGCATACTAATACTAGTTGTATCCATATATCTGAAATTATTAAATTCAGTCAAGTGGAAGAACAGAGCCAGAATAAAGTGGAGTAAACAAATCGACCTAACACAAATTTTATTGTCTGTGTGTAGTTCTGAAGATTATAGAAAATATAGAAATGTGGCACTTAGTTTACAGAACCCTCAATTTATGAATCTTGTATGTTTTTTCATATGTATAATTAATTTATATATGTATATACACACACACATACAGTATTAGACACTTTTACATGTATGTAGTTGTACTAACAAGGTCATAGTAAGCTCAACACCATTCACCAGCATTCAGAGAGTATACACATACTTTAGTGGTTACACATGGAATACGTGGAATATAGTTAAATATGACAGGTGTCAAAGCTTTCCAACATAGGGAGCTTTCAACACCACAAGTAATTTTATGGATTAGGAGGAACACTGGGGATTATGCCGTGCAACTAAATTTATAGCTGCAAATTATGGAACGGATGTTAAAATGTAATGCCTAGCAAAAAACCTCAACAATGTAAGAAGAAGGAGCAGAATTGTACCATAAGTGGGAAAGTTATTGACTGGCAGTTAGAGAGAGGAAGTTCAAACAATAAATCAACAAAGATGGAATACAAAGGTAAGTTGTGAATTGGAGAGTGAAAGGTACAATTAGGGCTAGATTTACTAAGCTATGGGTTTGAAAAAGTTGGGATGTTGCCTATAGAAACCAATCAGATTCTAGCTGTCATTTTGTAGAAGGTACTAAATAAATGAAAGCTAGAATCTGATTGGTTGCTATAGGCAACATCCCCACTTTTTCAAACCCGCAGCTTAGTAAATCTAGCCCTTAGTGTCCTATAGTACTGGCGTCCTATGCCTTTGTACTGCTGATACATAGATCAAAAAGCATCCCCTTTCCCACTGGTTAGGGATATTCGCAAGTGTGACATTCAGAGCATAGGATGCCAGGGTGTATGGGGTGCCCAGCACAGAATGAGAGACATGTCAGTCATTCCGTCACAGGGGTGCCTCCACATTGAGCGCCAACCACAGACTTGAAGGGGCAGCAGGTAGCAGCTTCTTACCTCTGAAGCGGACGGCTGCTGCTCCTGTAAAGGACTGGAGGTATGGTAAATGGCCAGGGAAGGGCTGGCATATTTTAGCCCAGGGGGCAAGATTCGACTCAGCAGCATATAAGGAACATTTTAGGGTAAAAAAAAAATTGCAGGTGGCACAGTGACCCAGCCCAAGGTAGCCCACTATGGGACCAGCCCATGGGGCAGATGCCCTCTTGCCCCACAGCCGATCCTGCTCCTGTGAATGGCTATGTTGCTGCAGCCAATCACCATGTTCCCAAAGATGCCATCCCACTCACCGAGTAAAAAGTGGGGGTGGGTCAGCTCAGCACTCAGAGGGGATGGTGCATCTACAACACATGCACCAGCCTTGGTGACTCTTAGCACACTTTTAAATATTGTGCAGGAACAAAGGTTACTTTATGCCCCAACCCCTCCCCCTGTTTTTACGCTCTTGATAAGGGTAATCTAAAAGCACATAAAATTGTAGAGATGCAGCGCAAAAGCTGTTACTTCTTATTTTATAGCATTATGTGGTTAAATTGCGCATATTCCTGTGCAATTGTGAGAGGAAGCTGAATGCATCACGGTTTTCAAAGCGAACACAGGTTTTCCACTATAATGTACATGATTCTGTGCACAAAGGAAAAAAAGAATTTTTCACTATTTCAGGACGCCATATTTCTAATGATGGTCAAGCTGTGTAGATAGTGCGCGTCAGGAAGTGTTCCCATTTTAGCAGGCAAACACAGCGCCTTTTTTAAATAATTTGATTTTTCTCCATCTAGGCACAATTTATATGGGAAACAACATTAATATGTATTTATAAAGCAATATTAATAAAACAGCAAAATATACCATGGTGCAATATAAATTAAATGCAGCCCAATGTCCCTTACACTCAGGATTTACATGAAGCTCACACAGCAGTATTTCCTTGGAAACAAAATCAATAAAAAGTGCAGTTAAAGTAATATTCTTTATTGATAAACATTGGGACTCAGTAGAATCAAATTGTAATGTGTGAGGTCCAATTATACATTGATGTGATTGCACAGATAAGTCTTTGCTTGTTCAAAGTAAAAAAAATATGCATTTGTGGCCAGTTTAAGGTCTCTTGATCAGACATGGAATAATATAAACCTGATGTGTCACATGTCTATACACAGAATACTAAATAATAACATGCTTTCCATTTTAATATGAACATATATTAATCAGCAGATCTAACAAGAGATAGAAAAAAGAGCCAGAGATAGAAAAAGGAGAATAGAAGGAAAAAGGATTAGTTCTAATTAATTAAAGGTGTGTTCCAACATGGATTTTGTAGGCAGAAGTTTCAGGTGATATTTTCACTTATTGGTACATGTGTATACGATGGGCCACAAGCCTGCATATTGTGAAAATAATCTGCACAAACAAACATCATCAAAAATATCATGGGTTCAGCATCCGATCATATTTAAACGTGCTGTGTCTCTGCATATTGAATCTATTCACATTGACCAGTTAATAATTAAGGTTTGCTGCATAAGACTATTTAAAAATATGTTTAGATATAATGCCTTTCAAGTCAAACAGATTGCATTGTTTGGTTTTATGTTTATAACCGAGCTGCCCGTCGTCATGAAAGCTCCCAGCTTGCAAAATAAGATTGTATATTTGATCCGAGTTGTTAGAAAATCGGTCATTTAATTTTGCTGTGTGTAAATAAATATATAATGCAAATAGCCCCCCTGAAAATGTCTAAAAAGTGCCGTTCAGACATTGGTGGATTATTTTGTCATTGTTTGTAGAGCACAACCTTTATAAAGTACAGTCATAGACAGGCAAAGAGGTTCCTTAACATAAATCATTGTTTAAACAAAATGAACATAGATGTTGCCATTCACATAAAAAATATTAAGATTATGCATTATTTGTGTAACTTTTGTGCTCTTTCACAAGTTTTAAAAAAAAAAGCATGATAAGTGGTCATTTTTTGGGAGGGGGCAGTATACAACATAGGCAGCCAATGACCTTTAAAAAGCCGAAAAACTAAATTAATAAACTTGTCTGTTTACAATGTATGATAAACTGCATCGTGTTCAAAAAAAGTATTATTTAGATGTATTATATACCGAAACTATATAAATTCACTGTTAAATAATAATACAAAAAAGATCAAAGTAATAATAAATGAATATAATAGTGTGCATACAGACTAATACGTACATATAGTAATTACACACCTGTGAGCCGGCATCACAAATCGTTCAGGAAACTCAACCAAGGTTTCCAACTTGTCACTCCAGGTATGGCTGCAAATGTATTTGATGTTCTCTCCCCAAAATCATTGTGTTGATTCATTTGAATTATAAAATGTATCACTTTTAGTTAAATCGAGTCTCGAAATTATTAAGTGCAGTGCAGAAAGCATCATAAATTATAGAGCATTGTAGCAATAAAGCTTAATTATTTTTATTGGTCTGGCGCTGTAATGAACCCAATCACCAACCTCGGTACCCATTTATATTAGTTGTTCCCGGACAAAGGTAATTATGGGGTGAGATGTTTATATATGCACAAAATTGTTAGTCCTGGAAGAGTTACATTGACGGCTATACCGGGGATTTTTTTCGTTGCTGCAAAACAGGTGCATTAACCCAGGTTAAAATGCCTTTTATATTTCGTTTATGTGGCAGCTGTTTAAAATAGTTTCTAGTACATTTTAACCGTGAAATATAAAATAGTTACTGCATAAACATACTAATGATTACAAAAACAAATACAATGATAGTATTGCATGAAGTGTTTATGTACAAATTTGATATGTTTAAATATTCTATAAAAAAAACTGAATTTACAGGCAAACATTTGATGCAAAAGCAAATTGAATAAGCACACTGGAAATACACATACAATAACAACTGGTCTACTAAAAATGAGCAGTAATGCACACGTTCATTGATTAAATGTGACATTTTTGTAAATCACCGCAGAAGTCAAGTTACGAGTTTCCAATTGATGCATTCCTAGGAAACCTTTCAATGCCCTGCAATAACATCATGTTTATATATCGAGGTTATTTTAAATCAGAAATTCGGCTTGTTAAAAATGCATCCACTTGCGTATTTGAGAATTGAAACACAGGCTTCTAAAATATACATGTGGGATTATTAATTCAGCAATGTGTGTTCTATAAAATGACAGTTTCTCTGTAGTCCTCTAAAGTGATTTAGATTATTTAGTAAAATAGCTTAACTCTAATGTAAACTATATTATAATAATTGCATTTAGCTGCTTGGGTATTTTTATCTGGTCTACAAATCTAGATTGCTGCTACTGTGCAGTATGGATCTATTTTATATAATGGGCAACAATCAAGCACTAGACTTCCGCCCTGACCTTGCAGATCCTACTGGATTGTTCATATTGAGCATTTGACAGTAACACGACTAAGGGCAGAGATCTCCTACCTCTCCCACCACCCCCTCCTCCTCTTCCATACGCTGCAGCATCTTGCACTAGTTAAAGGTGGGGGAGCAACGAGACTTTCTGTCTTAACCCTTCTGTCTCTGGAGAGTTGCTTGTGTTTCTACTAAGCAGGTTGGTTTAAACTTCCGATTGTACACATTACTGTACACCTCTCCAAGTGTCACTATTAAATGACTTGTAACCTAAAAGTAATGCAACCATGACTTATGAAAAAATAATAATTAGCTGTTTGCAAATAAATGCGAGTTTACACCAAGCATCCGTTTGCCTTGAGCAGCACAGCAGAATAAGCGCATTTTTCTCCGTGCTATGATTACTAACATACACAGGTTAAATATTTAATAACTTGTCTCGAGTTCTGTTTTCTGATGCTTAAACCGAATGTTCCCTCGGCGTATTACATAAACTAAATCCTCATTACTCAAAATAGTTATTCAAATGTTTATTGTACGGTTTCAATCTATGCACAACAGGACAGTTTATTGTAAAAAACAAACACATTTTTATTGTAAAATAGGTCGCAATTGCGTGTCCTGTTACTTATAAATGTATTTATTCATAATTCTAGGAAAATGGTGCAGCATATGCTGGACAAAAGGCTAACATAACACCATCTGGCCACGTCTTGCTTTACTCTAATTACCTGGGGGCTGTTGCTGATATAATCAGATATTATCGGGGAGGTGAACTAATAAATATATGTATATATACACACATATATATATATATATATATATATATATATATATATATATATATATATATATATATATATATGCTAGAATCTCATCTTTAGGCAATGCATAACTTTTGAACTTCTGTAGCTAGGGCACTACATTTCCCATGCTGGGACTTGTAGTCGCACAAAGGCCGTCAGGACATACTGGGACGTGTAGTTTCGTCATGGGTTACCTACCCCTGTATTAAACCGTTATCAAAATCAACGCTGTATCGCAGACTTGCAAGAATCCACCATTTACGAGCTGGCAGTAAAATCCATGTTTCCCAATGTTGATTGTTATGATACATCCAGGTCTTTCTGGTTCCTAGAAAATAAAAAATCGCAACTGCAAACAGAATGAGATTGATACACAGAACGTTACAAAGTAACAAATACTATTGTTGAAGTACTTGCAGGGAGTAGCATCTGTATTGCGCTTTCTTGAAGCCTTTTTCCCCCCTCATTGCTCACTCTTCCAGTTTCTTTACTGTAAATCTGGTACCCAGCCCCTCCCCATTCACTCTCCTTTTTTTTTAAATTTGTGTTCCTTTCTTGTTTGAGGTTTAAATCCACCTTCCTAAGTTCAGTTCTGCGGCGCAGCCTGTGTTCCTTTTCTATGCTGACCAGGTCTTTTCTCGTTAGGTGTTTTTTTTTTTCCCACATCCGAGAGTTCAATCAAATCAGAGGGATCCTTTCACGTCCACATTCCTGTTCTCCTAGCTCCTGTTCTCCTAGCTGGGGGTGCCTGCTTCCTGAGCATTGACAGCTGATCGCAGTGACTGGACGCCTGTGCCTGGTTGCTCTTTGATCACTTGGGTAGTCAAGCTGGGGATAGTTGATCTCTATGCAGAATGCAACAGAATATTTCTTCAGTTGTCTTAGCTCAGATATCTTTATTTGGACCAATGAAATGTTTGTATCGCATCACAAACACTGCTTAGCTACGCATGAATATTGTGTATTGATATCACCTAAAGTAATCTAAGGATTGAATGCACCCACACAATAGAGGTTTATTATGTAACCAATAAGTAAAAGTGCCATTTTTATTCTTGATGTGGAGGTTTTCAGACTTTCATAAGAAAATTAGTTTACATGAACTACTTTGCTCAAAAAAAGGAATAGTTCATAGAGAAAAATTACCATATTGACAAGTTATATTAACAATTTTAGATGTTGAAAACAGTTTACATTTAGGAATAGGAACAATAAGCTTATATCAGATGACCTTAATTTATTGGTCTGTACATCATCATCATCACCAATTATTTATATAGTGCCACTAATTCCGCGATGTACAGAGAACTCACTCACATCAGTCCCTGCTCCATTGGGGATTACAGTCTAAATTCCCTAACACACACAGACAGACAGACAACATGTCCACTGAAACTTTACTAATTACATTGCAACATAGCATTATTTTTCTAGCTATCTTTTGTCCTTTTAAAGCATGGCTTTATATCATCAGGCAGATATACCGATCTTTAACAGCACTGTTGTATAAAACCAAAAGAATACCTTTCATATTTCTACTAGTAAAATGTGGGTGCACTATGGTTCAGGTATTTGGCAGGCAATTCTTAATTGCCCTTAGGATATGGTAGCATTACATTGCTCTCTCTGCTTTGGAAAGGATCAGTGGTGGAACTACTGAGACAAAGACCCCGCAGGAGACCTCTGCACCCCCAGGACCCCCACATCAACTCCTGAGCTACAGCTCTGCTCTGAAAAGAGCTGACCGGTGTCCAATACTGAGAGGCTCACACGCTAAGAGCAGAACGGGGGCCCAGGTGCATGGCCAGATTTATAATGGGCCTGATGGCGCTGCAGCTCCAGGCCTCTATACTAAAATAGGCCCATGAATATAGTGGCTAATATATTTTTATATTCATCACTGTATTATAGTTTGATTGGATAATATAGTTTGATTGATTGGACTGGGAGAGATTCTCACCTATGCACTTACCTGCCAGAAACACCCCCTATGTTTGAATCGTCATTTCCTGATAGTGAGAACTGTGCATGTCTAGTGTGCCCAAGTCAGCATCTAACCTCATCAGAGGTTTTTCCCTTAGTCTGGTGGCTCCAGTGATGGGATGGGGCCGCCCTCCCTCCTCTCTCATCCTGAAGATAGGGGCCATGCCGCCTAATACCTTAACCCTCACTGATCTCTCTTCTCCACTCCCTTGCTGTCCTCTTTCTCTCACCTTCCTCAGTTCCGCCCCTGAAAAGGATTGTATCTAGACAACACTTTTATGTTGTATTTCTGGGCAATAAAGATAAATACCCAGCTTCCCAAATTAAAGACATGACTGGAAAGCATGCAAAGGAAGCTACAAGAAAAATTACACTTAGTCATGGCCAAAAGTTTTGAGAATGACACATATATTATTTTTCACAAAGTGTACTGCCTCAGTTTGTATGATGGCAATTTGCATATACTCCAGCATGTCATGAAGAGTGATCAAGTCCCTCTTTTCCATGACAATGAATTTTATCCCAAAAACACCATTTCCACTGCATTTCAGCCCTGCTACAAAAGGACCAGCTGACATCAGGTCAGTGATTCTCTCATTAATACAGGGGAGAGTGTTGACGAAGACAAGGCTGGAGATCACTAAGTCATGCTGGTTGAGTTAGAATAACAGACTTGAAGCTTTAAAAGGAGGGTGGTGCTTGAAATCATTGTTCTTATTCTGTTAACCATGGTTACCTGCAAGGAAACCCATGCAGTCATCATTGATTTGCACACAAAGGGCTTCACAGGCAAGTATATTGCTGCTAGTAAGAGTGCCCCTAAATCAACCATTTATTGGATAATCAAGAACTTCAAGGAGAAAGGTTCAATATTTGTGAAGAAGGCTTCAGGGTGCCCAAGAACGTCCAGCAAGTGCCAGGACCGTCTCCTAAAGTTGATTCAACTGCGGAATCAGGAACCAGCAGTCGGAGTGTAAGGTTGCAGTTGTGGGGTAATGTAAGAGTGTAAGGTTGCAGTTGTGGAGTAATATAGGAGTGTAAGGTTGCAGTTGTGGAGTAATATAGGAGTGTAAGGGTGCAGTTGGGGAGTAATATAGGAGTGTAAGGTTGCAGTTGGGGAGTAATATAGGAGTGTAAGGTTGCAGTTGGGGAGTAATATAGGAGTGTAAGGTTGCAGTTGGGGAGTAATATAGGAGTGTAAGGTTGCAGTTGTGGAGTAATATAGGAGTGTAAGGTTGCAGTTGTGGAGGTTGCATTTGTCAAGCAATCAGTCTAATATTTCAGTGTGTGTATTCCCCAAATCCCCTCCACGTCTGACAGCAATATAAAATCAAACAGATTGTTATCATGTTGGTTAATGCGATCAGTAGATGCCACAGACCTTCACCACTGGGCCTTGGATTTGGCCTAGTAGTTGAAGACCATCACACACATTGTGATCTTTTGCTTGGCACGACAGCCAAAAATCTGCGAGTGTGCAAGTTCATCATCCTCATCATTTATTTATATAGCGCCACTAATTCCGCAGCGCTGTACAGAAAACTCATTCACATCAGTCCCTGCCCCATTGGAGCTTACAGTCTAAATTCCCTAATATAGACACACACTCACACACAGACAGACAGACAGACAGAGATGGAGACAGACAGACAGAAACTAGGGTTAAATTAGATAGAAGCCAATCAACCTACCAGTATGTTTTTGGAGTGTGGGAGGAAACCGGAGCATCCGGAGGAAACCCACACAAACACAGGGAGAGCATACAAACTCCACAAAGATAAGCCCATGGTCGGGAATCGAACTCATGACCCCAGTGCTGTGAGGCAGAAGTGCTAACCACTAGGCCACTGTACTGTTGATCCCAAATGTATAAAGCCATGTTGATCTTATCCATTTATTAAGAGACTAAGCCAAACATCAAGATTACAATGCAGGCAAAGGCAATTCTGTGTGTCACGTGCTGATGAGGGCTATCCGTTGAACAACTTTTATGGCAAATCAAATCTGATCCAATCGTATCAGATTTTGATCAGGTATGACATATATTGCACAATGGTTAGGCAAGTTGTTCAAATAGTACCACATGTTTGTATAAGGATTAAGTCTAGCAACAAAATTAGGATGAGGTTAGCATTTTTTTTTTAAACTTTTTTTTTTTTTTTTTTTTTAATGCTTATTCATGATATTTTAGGATCACGTGGGTAAGGCAGCTCATATGACTATTTATTTGAAAGAGGAACTCTTCCCTTTTACTCTTTTGAAGGACATTTTTACATTCTTTTAGATGCTTCCTTACAAATAGTTTTTTTGAAAGCCCAATGGTTGGTGCTCTTCCCTGGTGGGTCTGGTGTAAATATATATTTTGCCCATTCAGTGAAATGACCATGGATGACTATATGAGGATTCATAAAACCATCGGTAAGAATTAAATATAAATTTTAAATTCCAATAAGTATATAAGGCCTCTGTTCCAAGCAGCATGCAAATTAAATATGTCATGCTAGCCATACGTTTAAGAACAACACCATTTCATTTTTCACATCAGGATTCATTGGTCATCTATGTATCCTGTACATTTTCCTTGAGGACAAATCTATGTAAAGCTGATGTAAAATATGTCCTATGCGTTTTTGGCGAGGGGATAGAGTAATGAATGTCACTTGGTTCACTTTTAAAATATATGCTTTACTCAGAATGTCCCATGTAAGTTCAGTATAATGCTGTAACAATATATATCCTGTGCGTGAGCACAGGTCAATTAATTGCTCTATTAAAATATATGCTGTATATGATAATATACTGTTATGTACTAATTCTTAGCCTGAGCATTCCCCACTAGTCTATGAAAATATATTGCCAACTCAACAAATATAGTCTTACCCCATATGGACAAGTCCTTTATAATATGTCGTAAGAAAGTCCCTGCTGGACATAATAATATATTACTATTCTGTACAATCTTTCTAGAGCATTCCCCAACAGGACATAATATATTACTGTTTTAGCATAGCCATAGTTCATGCATGTCTCGGAAGACGCTGTTTGTTGCTCTTTCGTAAAACATTTCTTGTGTATTTTACAAAGCTCAACAGGTATGCTAATATAGCTAATTAAATAAAACTGGACATTTACTGCTAAAGAAAAATGACCTAATAAAATACAGTTTTAGAAAGAAGTAATGTAAATGTGTAGATATGTTTTCCTTATTACACATATATAAATGGGGCATACAATATTAATATCCAACAAAAAAAGTACAATTAAATATATATATTATGGACTTTCTCTTTGCACTACCATTTGTTGTAAAAGGAAATTATCTTATGGTGCTCAACCACATATTCCTATGAGTATATTCATCACATATATGTCAAAACATGTCTGTAGCTTTACATACAAGTGAAGACTTCTGGTTAACATATTTCGTACAAAGAATATAAGACCACATATGAGTAAAATAAGTTTGTTAAACTTATGTCCATTGACTCTCTTAATCCAGATAGCATAGATGTGACTCCTAGGAAAATAATTCTCTCAAGTTAAAGATTTCCAGTTGACACTAAAACTGGATGCTCCAACGCAAACAAAGACACCTCTGCTGTTCTGAACGACGCAATCTGGAAATGGTATTGTTTGGGAAAACACAGAATAGCAGACTTTATTGTAGTCATTCACGGCCATACTGTAACCAGGTCAATGGAAAAGTCCACCTGTGTGGAGATATATATATTTTTTTCTTAATAATCAAATGCAATAGGCAACAAGGTCAAGCTTGATGCCCTTAACCTTTTCATTGTCTGTTAGGTTCTGTTGGTGCTTAAAGTTTAAATGAGAAAAATACAGTAGAAAGTAGTAACAAGCTCACAAATAAGCGGGGGCTGGCTGGAAGATTTTAGCACTGGGAAGGGGTGGGGGGGTGCTCGACTCAGCAGCCTATTAGAACATTTTGAAGGGAAAAAAATGCAGGTAGCCCAGTGACTCAGCCCAAGGTAGCCCACTATGGAAGTGGCCCTGGGGCAGATTCCCCCCAGCCCAGACAGCCCCTGCAAATAACTCACACCAGCACTTCTTCACGGTGGTGTTTCGCTGCCTTTCCGGAGGCACCTTGCGTGGATATTTTACTAACTGGCTATGCCTGCTTGACTTTGTTTGTAAATACTAGTTACAAGATGGCTGCATGCATTTAGTCTTTCATTTACCAACATTCTCATTTTAAAATAAGTCATGAGCTTTACCCAATTTAGTACTATTTCCATCCATGTTATAATAGAGCATTAAATATTTACACCAAATGTAATCAATAAAATAACTTCACAATAATAAATTAAATGGATCGTCTTTCATGTCATTAGGTAGTAAACATTGACAGCAATTATCACCAGCCATGCTGCATGATTACCCAATTAATGCATACTGTATGCAACTGTATATATGTGTGTGTGTATATATGTGTGTGTGTATATATATATATATATATATATATATATATATATATATATATATATATAAATAATAATACACGATATCAGATTGGCGCTTTACCCAATGTATGGATAATAAATACAATGATAATCTAAAAGTGATAATAAACAGTGGTATAAGTAAACATAAAACATAAACAAAACACCTCCACAAGTATGTGTGGCAGCCGAGTCTCCAATATCGGATGGTTAGACTGAAAAGGTGTCAAAATGATAAGTTATGGAAGGACGGCGCCTTCAGGTGTAAAGACAGATAATTGTGTATATATAGTCAGTAAGCTCAGAGAGACCAGAGAACATAAAGTCCCAAGAAAAGTAGTAATGCAGGTGGATATCAGCATATAGCAGCATATATCAGCAAATCAGACACTGTGTAAATTAATAGTATAGTAGTGTGCATACTAGAAATAAGTAAAATAACAGCTTATCTGTATATAGGCTCCCCAGTCATCCCAGGTGGTGATTTCCTTTGCTCGCAGAGACAAGATGCAAATATAGTATGTTCTATTAATAACTGCTGCATCACCGCTCAATAGTGGGAAAGATATAAGAAAGCCATATGGTGTAGTATTTTTGCAAACAATTTATTCAGCAGAATATTAATATAGAATGCAAACTCACAATAAAGATAATAAATATAAGCTTATCTGTATAATATACAGGCGAGATCACTGGTAGTCATATCCCTGGAGGTGGTTAAAGATGTCCCTCTATAGGCTCCATACAAAAGCTCAGGAAAGGGTGATATCTTAATTTGTTATTCCCAGGGTAGATCAGTGAAACAGGATCTCAGATAGTATAGTTGTGGGCCTCAACGCGTTTCGTTCAGTTTGATTTCCTGATGAAGTTCAAACTGAACAAAACGCGTTGAGGCCCACAACTATACTATCTGAGATCCTGTTTCACTGATCTACCCTGGGAATAACAAATTAAGATATCACCCTTTCCTGAGCTTTTGTATGGAGCCTATAGAGGGACATCTTTAACCACCTCCAGGGATATGACTACCAGTGATCTCGCCTGTATATTATACAGATAAGCTTATATTTATTATCTTTATTATGAGTTTGCATTCTATATTGTTAATCTGCTGAATAAATTGTTTGCATAAATACTACACCATATGGCTTTCTTATATCTTTCCCACTATTGAGCGGTGATGCAGCAGTTATTAATAGAACATACTATATTTGCATCTTGTCTCTGCGAGCAAAGGAAATCGCCACCTGGGATGACTGGGGAGCCTATATACAGATAAGCTGTTATTTTACTTATTTCTAGTATGCACACTACTATACTATTAATTTACACAGTGTCTGATTTGCTGATATATGCTGCTATATGCTGATATCCACCTGCATTACTACTTTTCTCGGGACTTTATGTTCTCTGGTCTCTCTGAGCTTACTGACTATATATACACAATTATCTGTCTTTACACCTGAAGGCGCCGTCCTTCCATAACTTATCATTTTGATATATATATATATATATAACTATACACCTTTTGTGGTTTTCAGTTCATTAGCGCTAAAGTGTGCAAAATTAACCCTCGGGGCCCATACCCACTGGCATAAAAATACATTCTTGTACTAGTGTTTTTAATGCTAATAAAAGCATGTAAACTGATATGGGAATGGAACACATTAGTTCCAATGACTCCATACCCACTTGCCTTTGCACTTGCGGTCGGGGGTCTTTGCTTGGCATCTTATTTTTCATCCAATGTTGTTTGCTCCATTTATTTGCGTTCCACGCAAGTGAACGCATTGAGGTCAATGGATTGCTCTCTATTGACCCTCCTAACCGCAAGTGTTTATTAACCACCACAGTGAAATGCAGTTGCATTGTCTTTGATGCAACACCAATGGGTAAGGCCCTATGGATTTTTGTACTAGAGGCCTGGGAAGTATGTAGCCTCTGTCCTGGTCCTGCCCCATAGCTACATTATAAGACCGAAAAGTACAAAAGGAATATAATCAAAACCAATGTGGCTTACTTCAATGGTAATTAAAATACAAATATGAAGGGACTAAATCTTCATTTGTGAGCCACAGGGAATGCTGGAAGATTTGCAAAATTAGATTGGCTAGAATTGAAAATGAAAAGCAAAGTACTAAAAAGAGCAAGGCCATTCCCTAAAAATTCTCCAGGTATATCAAAAGTAAAAAGACAAGAGCTAAACATGTAAGAAAATTAAATGTGGATTTGATCAAAAGTGTCAATCAGAAGGCAGAGATCTTAAATCTTTTATTTATCTTCCAGTGTGCAAAAGGAACAAGCTGCTGGTAATATCTCGTAAGATGTTACGAACACTACAGCAAATGTTCCGCTGGCTGCCAGAAGTCTCAGCCCAAAAAATAGATTAGACACAATCCAAATGTATAAAGCACCTGCAACAAACGGCTTCTGGGACGGCACTGCCACGAGAAGCACCTATGTGGAATGTCGCTCATCCCTGCTGGCTGCTTCTCCTCAATGTCAGTAATACACAGAGGGCCTGGTGTAGCGTTGAACGCAATTTACACTTACGCTGTGTTTGGGGGGGGGGGGGATGACACCGGTTTTTTTTGCTTTCTAAAATCTATTTTCTTATTTCTTTTTTTCTTACTACAACAAGGTTGAAGCAGTCACGTAACTTCAGTATTTTATAATGACTGATTTGAAGAAAACCTAGTAATAGGCTGCTCCAAAGCCAGACAGAATTTCTGCTATCGACAACAGATGGAGAAGACTTCAGTGCACACTATGCTACAGCTATTCACAGCTTGTTTACTTAAATTACAAAGGAGTGATAGCATTCTACAATCATGAGCCAAGTGAGCTAAATATTCCTATAGAACAACCTCTGTGTGCATCTTATTTTTATTTGTTCATTATCTACGTTGTCTTTGTCTAATGAATCAAGTCTTCGGATTTGTTCTATATGACGGATGGGCTCAGCTAATGTCATTCATTTTGTAGCTGTAGGAATTTTATAGAATGAGGATTTGTACTTTTGACAGGTTTTCGTTTGTTCTTATTCTAACATCATCCCATTTTATAGACAATCAATCACTAGTAATTTCGTAGAACAAGCCCCTACTGCAGTTGCGATTAGTAGCAGGATGAGGTCACTGCATAGTTTCTTCAACTGCATATTTCTGATAATGAATTACTTTTTCCTTTCTTCTCACTAATATTTTCTTGCAAAGGAGTAAATTTACTTATTACTTAAATACATCTGTCTAACTCTTCATCAGGATTTTCGCTATTTTCATTTGTTTTAATTGAATACAGTAAATTGTGTAAATCTGTTTTGCTTTGTAAAGTGTGTAATATGTTCTAGTATGAATTTTTGTGACAGATTCAATTGAAAGTGGAGGTGTTTCTGAGCAAATATGGTACAGAAATCTTTACTTGTATTTGATTGCATCTTTATGAGGTATGAATTTCAATAATAAAATAAATACAACTGTGAATCAACTGATCAAGAGATGAGTTAAACTGCATTCCTCAGCCCTGAATTGCTTACCTTGCCACTCAAATGCCTTGAATGGCAAATATCTATTAATTACCTTGAATGGCAGATTACATTTTACCCACAAGTATTCTTTGGTATTAATGAAATAATAACATTAATCTAGAAAATGTTGAATATATCGATTACACAGGATCCAACAGACGACATTTGCAAATGTTTGCATTGTTATTACAACATTCTGCCTTAAATATACTTTCAGACTATCCTTTATTTCATTTTCTTTTAAACAATAGTAATATAAAGTTTGTACAAGAGCGAAGTACCCCCCCCTTTTTTTGTCTTTTGAAACCCGTGTATTGAAAAAGTAAAGTATTACCTCCTTACTCCATTACAGGCAGCGAACACCCTTCTCATATCTTTTGAACATTGTCAAAATCCATGGAATTATCAAGCAAGTTGGTAAATGTGATCGAACAGCACTAACAAGCCCCAGTGGCACCAGAAATTATTTATCTGCTAGACCCTCAGAGAAGCGGTTTTAGCTCATCCAATTATATGATTCGCATGTATAGCTGTCAGGCGCTGGCCCCACTCTCTTCCTCTGGCAAGGGATGGATGCCTTCTGGTACCAGTAGTGCATCCCCGTTGCCTTGGAAGGGGACGTAACTTCAGGGTGGACAGTCAGCACATTTGTGTACTGTTGCTAGGCAATGAGACACAGCTTTAATTACTATATCGGCGGCTAGTTTGACATCATTGACTGCCGAATCATGACTAGACTGCCTAATACTTTGGTCCAGTGCCAAGAATGTTTGGTTCTATGTGCTTCAGTTCCTCAGTACTCGTTTGGTTATGATCCAGTCTTGGATATCCTGATTCTGACTCAGGCCTGTTCCTGGCTACCCTTATGCCTCACAATTTGGTTCTGTTAGATTCCACATCTTTGTCCAGTAGCGTCAACTGTTAGCAGGTATACGTCCATTCTTCCCAGTGAGTTGAGACAATAGCGATCCCGTCTCTTAGCACTCAGACTGAGCAGCAGGATTGAGAATTGAAGTCTTTATGACCTCCTTGTCAATGTAACCAACAGATATCTTTCCTGGAATAGTTCATATTCATAAGGTTAGAAAATGCATCATAAAGCTGTGAAAATCGCCGCCCCCCCCTTTAAAAATCGCGCCCCCGTGTGAAAATCGCCGCTGCGCTTCCCTTCCCACCCCTCCCCATGTCTTTCCTTAACTTACCTGCATGGAGCTGCTCCTCTCTGCTCTGTCTTCTCCCCTCCACTCACAGACACTGTCGGGCCGTGATGATGTCATCATCACGGCCTGTCACTGTCAGTGAGCGGAGGGGAGAAGACAGAGCAGAGAGGAGCAGCTTCATGCAGGTAAGAATCAATAGCCCCTTCCCTCCTCTCCTCCCCGTGGATTTCCATTTTTTTTTTAATTTCGAGGTGCCCTGCAGGTCCCGGCGCCCTAGGCAATTGCCTAACCTTGCCTAATGGGAGCGCCGGGCCTGTGTATATATATATATATATATATTAGTGGATGTATGCATAGCCAACAATACTTAACCCACATCCGGAAGTCCTAGAGAAATAACATTTGGCAAACTGGTAGATTTTGTAGTCACAATTGACAGGAAAAAAAGAAATGCCTTGATTGACATATAGATTTGAGTCTACAGGGCATTCATTGTTTCCATATAAGCAAGCATGTGAATCCTAATGTAGGCAAGTTGGGGCTTAGTAGGCTGATCATGTGACTGACTTACATTATAAACAAATTTTGATGTATCTCTGTGTTGATATCAATGTCACTGCTTGGTATAAACCCGTCGGCTGAGTGTGAGCTGTATATTATACACATACATAAATATACAGACACAGCATACAAATACACACATTGTTTATTGCTGTGACTGTACCTGCTATACGACAACTCAAAGTCTAAATGTTTGGTAAGCTTATTTTACCCTAAATGTTATATCAATATAATATATATATATATATATATATGCTTTGAGCAACTGTCGGGGAACTACCAGCCATCCACCTAACTATCTCATCATCATCATCATCATCACCATTTATTTATATAGCGCCAGCAAATTCCGTAGCACTTGTGCTCCTTACATCCCTGTTTGTGCTCCTCTTGTGCCTTTTCCCCTCCACCTACCCCCTCTAGTGCTGCCTGCAGTCTGTTTGCCCTCCTTTTAGTATGTAAGCTCTTATAACCAGGGCCCTCTTCCTTTCTGTCTCTTTACCATTTCCTCTCCTCCAACTTCACTTTACTTGCTATGCTTGGAGCCCTTGGAGTCTTGGTTTTACTTGTTCACTGATCTGTTCTTTTCTACCCTGTATGGTCAACTGTCTGTATTATGTACGGCATTGTGGAAATCTTGTGGCGCCTTATAAATTAAGGATAATACTAATTAGAGATGGGCGGGCTCGGTTCCCACGCTCGGTACTTCGGATTCGAAATCGAGGCAAAACGTCATCGTGACGTATTCGTTTTTCTGAGCTCGGCTCTCGCGAGATTTGAAAAGCATAAATACCAGCCTCCACAGCAATCCATCGCCATTTGACAGAGGGAGAGAGCAGGGTTAGGTCACACTGGCTAGATCAGCGCAGGGACAGTGATTGATTATATTCAATACCATTGTAATCAGTTGTTACAGCAGTGAGAGGAGAAGAGAGGAGGGTTTTTGTTCAGTTTCTGGCACTCCAAGTGCTGTTGGGGTGTCCCCCATTCTTCTGCAGAAATTTATCTGGCTGTCAAAAAGGTCCTATTTTGCAGCAGTGCCCAAAAAATATATTTAGCACTCCCATTTGTTTTTGGGGTGTCCCCCATTGTTTAGCAGAAATTTATCTGGCTGTCAAAAAGGTCCTATTTTGCAGCAGTGCCAAAAAAATATATTTAGCACTACAAGTGCTTTTGGGGTGTCCCCCATTCTTTTGCATTAATATTTCTGGCTGTCAAAAGTCATATTTGTCAGCAGTATCTAAAACAATTTGTAGCAGTACAAGTGCTTTTGGCTCAAAATGTATTCAAAGCAGTCCACATATGAGCAGAATCAGCAACCAGGTTCTGTCACCAGTCCTGATGGTAGTGTTCCCAGTACGTCATCTGGGAAAGGCGATGTCAAACTACAGTCTTTTGAAATAAGTAAAATAAAACAGACCCCCAAGAAAATTACCGTGTTGAAGCGAAAAAGAAGTGTAACTGAGGAAAAGTTAACTGCCGATAAAAAAAAAAAAAAAAATTGCCAACATGCCATTCTACACACGCAGTGGCAAAGAGAGAATGAGGCCTTCACCTTTGTCTATTAGTGGCAGATCAAAAAATGTTACCGAGCCTACAAGTGGTGCACAGCTACTGTTACGCGTCAAAGCCGAGCTGCAATATAACAGTAAGGCAGTAGAGGATAATGTTTGCTCTGAATCACAAATGACATCAATCCCTGTGGAGAGTCCATCCAACAGTGGGATGTCTAATCATGAGCATTCTGTTAGTGTACCCATGAAGAGGGACCCTTTCAGCAGTTCTGCTGATGTGTGCCTGAACAGCCCGAGTGTAGCCGGTGATACACAAATTGAGGATGCCACTTTGGAAATAGAAGAGGATGAGGAGGAGATTTGTGTAGGCGACGAGGGCGCTAATGAGGATGTTGACAAAATACACCCACCACACCATCCTCATCAATATCCTTAGTAGCGCTCGGAGTTAGCCCTGCATCCCACTTATTAAGGCTGGATGACTCCTGCACTATTATTGATTCCTCTGAAGAAAGCGTTAGTCCCACTGCTGCTGCTGTTGCTGCTGCTGGGGGTGAGTCATCAGCCCAGAGGTCAAGAAAAAGAGCAGTCCTACATTTCAACAATTAACTGTGAAACAATCATTTGCTAGGGAAAGCAAATATGACAGCAGTCACCCAGTCGCCAAGCGAATCACAGACGCCATGGCTGCCATGTTAGTATTAGATCTGCGTCCAATATCCACAATAAACGCAGCTGGTTTTTCACAGTTAATTGAGGTTTTGTGTCCGCGTTACAGAATTCCATCGCGACACCATTTTTCCCGTAAAGCTATTCCACAACTCTACCAAAACGTGTGTACAAATGTAGAGATGGCGCTGAAAAATGCCATTCTGCCCACTGTTCACTTAAGCACAGATATGTGGACAAGTGGAAGTGGTCAAACCAAAGACTATATGACTGTGACAGCCCACTGGGTTGGTCATTCACCTTCACCAGCAGGAACAGCAGCAGCATGTACACCACTACGTAACATTTGTCACAGGCAGGCCACTCTTTGTATCACCGGCTTCACTAACAGGCATACAGCTGACAATTTGTTACGCAAACTAAGAGATGTGATTGATACATGGCTTATACCACTTGGACTCTCCCCAGGATATGTAATTTCTGATAACGCCAACAATATAGTGCAAGCATTACAGCTGGGTGATTTCCAGCACATACCCTGTTTTGCTCACACCATAAACTTGGTGGTGCAGAGCTTCCTAAGAAATAACCGTGAGGTGCAGGAGATGCTTTCGGTGGCCCGTAAGATTTCAGGCCATTTCAGGCATTCTGCCTCAGCATGTAGGAGATTGCAGCAGCTCCAAGAGCAGTTTAACTTGCCCTGCCACCAACTTAAGCAAGAGGTGGTAACTAGGTGGAATTCCAGCTTGAAAGGCTGCTGTTTGGGCATTTTCTCCTTAAGGGTAGGGAGTCATACACAGAGTGACCCCAAACTGTCTTTGTCCGTTTCAATTAATATTGTACAGTCTATAACGGCTGAATTTTTGGGTATTTTATACAACTGGAGGAGGTCCTAGAGAGATAGAAACCAAACTGCCTTTGTCCATTTCTTTACATATTTAAGTATAACTGTAGGGTGTAATATACATCCAAAAACGATGACTGCATTGCCAATATTCATAGATGGAGAGGAAGACAATCTGGTTTGTGTGTCAAATTAATAAAGTCCTGCCAGGAATTAAACTGTTTTTTAGATAATTTATGAGCTTCAAAATTACATTACTTATCCAAGAAACAGGTGGATCACTAAATTTGGTTATTTTAGGCCCAAAAACATTGATTTTTTTTAAGCAAAATAGCAAAACAAAACCAAAACCAAAACACGCAATGACGGTTTGGCAAAACCAAAACCAAAACACGACGGTAATCCAGATCCAAAACCAAAACCAAAACACGGGGGTCAGTGAGCATCTCTAATAATAATAACTTGCACTAGAAAGACGAGAGGGGTAGCATAGCCTCATTTTAATGTGAGTAGCCCAAGGTTTCCATATTTTGCAGAAAGCTATGAATAAACTGTTGATGATGATAGTCATGTGGTCCATTTTATACAGGTACCAGAGTCTGTTAAGTACTCCTTGGCGAGTGGGGCCACAGAAAACTTCTAGCTATCGGGTGGCTGCAGAGGTTGTGATTTTGTGAGCTTGTTTTGATGAAGGGTGAAGGTACTGAGGATGTAAGTAACAATATTGTGGAATTCTTTAGAGGGGGGCTGTATGTTGACAATTTAGGACACCCCCACCAGATGTGGAGAATACATCCTGAAGACAGACATCTTCTCCAGTATCTGTCTGAGATATTGGGATGCATTTTATGTAGGCTCACTTCTGTAAAGAAGTGTTTTATATGCACTTTATTTTATTTTAAGGCATGTAGAGCTGCTGGCTAAATTGTCTCAGATTTCAACCTTCTCCATCCAGTGTTTCTCTAATCTGTGACTCCCATTTCAGTTTGTCGGGGTGATTCCATGAGACTTTGGGGGCAGAGAGTTTACTATATAATGTAGATACTAGTTCTCGAGATAAGGCTTCAACAGTGGTAAGGGACCTACTTCTTAGAGTTTAATTGCTTGGTGAGTATGCCTAAATTACAAGTAATTATAGCATTTTTTTGTGGAAATGTTAAATGTAGATAAAACATACAACAAAGGGTCTAAAGTTGAGTGAGTGACAAGTCGTTAATAAATCTGACACCACCCACCAGCCAAGAAGCTCAAAGAAATGTTTGTTCTGAAAAGACAAAAAGAGGGGATTGTATTAGATTGGTATTATAGAGGGTCCCATATCTCAAGAGGTAGGGGAACAATAGAATGAGCTGTTGTGTTTGCAAGACAGCATCTTGGAAACCACAGTTGGGAAGTTCACACCTTAACCGATGTGGAGCATTCCGTTGAACACATTTGGCAAGCTGTGCCATTAAATAATAAGTTGGGGATGCAGCATGGGTTGAGCGCTGGAATGTCTGGAGCCTTGTTCTAGGGAGGCTTATTGCCAATATAAAAAGGGAGGTATAATGTCAAAGAAATGTTAAAGATGTGCTGGGGAATTTAAAAGTGGAGGACTTAAATTAAGTAAAGTAACCTTTTATAGAACAATCATTTGGACTGAATTAATAAAGCCTATCCACTATTTGCTTATACCAAGAAGATTTGATTGTTGCTTCTAAAGAATATTCCTAGGTACAGAATTCACATAAAATAATTAACTTTTTTCTAGAGTTGCTTTCATAGGTAAGTGTCAACCAATAAGAGCTCATATGTGAGACTATATAAGACATTGTCACTCAAACCCTTTTATGTTATATTCATTTCGGTGTATGTTTTGATCATTGGACTGTGTGTTGGTTAGATAGAGGATCAAAATCGTCAAGATTTACTTTGAATATATCCAATTTAGATTGAGAGGCATTTATTAACTACTTTATTTAATAGCTATATACTGAACTCAATCGAGAATACAGATACCACATTCCAGATGGTATGGCAGATGTGGATTGCCATGGATGTCATTTTAATAGTACGGATGGACTAGATTTGCCCTATCACTAATTTGGGGCTATTTTATGCCAGATGGCACCCACTGCTCTAGGTGAGTAAGTATAACTAGTATGGGTTCCAGTTCTTGCTCCTCCAAACCAAGACAACTGTGGGAGGGCTCATGGTTCCCACAATCGTCTGGTAGCTATTATAATCTATCCCTTGCTTAAGGTTAGGTTCCCCAACACTAGAATGAGAGCCGATTCTTGTCCCTATACAACTTCCAAACACCACGGATGAGCTCCAGTGCACCACATTAGGCGAAGGCTATCGGTTTACCCCATTATTTTAGGACAGAAATTTACTAGTGTGTTTAAAGTGTCCAAAATAAATGTGCAATAGAGGACAAAACTGAAAGCAAAACAACAATGTCAAAGCAAGTCATTTAGCTTATCCTACAATACCAAAGCAACAGTATCAGGGAAGGTCCCGTCATAGAAAACATTGGTCAAGATGAAGCTCTAAATATGGATGTTCCCATGGTCTTAAATATATGAGCAGAAGGCTTGTGCTTCATCAATGTCAAGGAGCTCTCTCCATTCACCACAAATTAAGGGTACTGTATAAATGATTGATTACAGTGAACATATGTTTGATTACATTGTAAATAATGGCTAGTCACAAAGAAGAATAGTTTACAATAGTTTAAAATTACACCAGTGTCTCCGTTTAATGTGCATGTACTAATTATACATGTTTTTACCTTCCTTACAAGTAAACTACACATTGAGCATTTTACATAACATGCACGGTCAACAAGTTCTGCTTGCATCACACGTACCTCTCACAGGGAGGGAAGGAAGGCAGTGCCCTAGCCCATCTCCCTGTCAGCTGCTACCATGAAGAATGTTCCAGCCAGGAAGGTTACATTATTACCCTTGATGTACCAGGAGCTACCCCACCCAGGAAAGTGGGTTATTTTATTAGAACCCCATCCACTCCCCTACCATATAATAAAATGCACCAGGGTCAGCAGTATTGCTAGACACCTTTCGATGGCTGCCTTTTAATTGGCTGATTGAGGATTACATTCTCCAGTTCATTTTGCTTAATTCATTTGCATTACAGCTATATAAAATGTACATTTACGCATTTCTTTCTATTAAGCCTTATAACCATTGTGCCAAAGAAGCAGAAGATTTCCATTGCCCTCACATGTGTTAATGTGATAGCTGTTGAGGTGTTTCAAATTAATCACAATTTGATTAAGTCAAATCAGTGCATTTTATTTGTAATATTTCAAGAAACTCCAGAAATAGCCACAATTGCATCACACAGTACTGAAATCATACACACTGTGGATGTATCCTTACACTGCTCATGCACAACATACTATAAGGAAACGTTAAATACATAAGTGACAACTGTGAGCTAGCTTGTATGCGCTATCTTCAATGAAAAATACGCATATGCTCTGCAACATATACCCTGGTCTGAATCCTTACCCAGCTGTATCTTGTGCTGGCCTCATGTAGAATTGAATGCAAGTAAGTTTTTAATATATGCCTGACATCAAGCTATTGCATATCCGACTTGCAGACCTGGACGCATCTTGATAAACGTGCAACTCCACATATACATGTATTTACGTCTTCTTTTTTTTTCAGGAGTATTTTACATCAGGTTTTTTTATGTAAAATCCATTCTTTGTGCACCCCGCTGCCCACCATCATGGTGTCTTGGTTAGATTTCCTGGCTACTATATAGGATATTATCCTAACAAAAGCACCAGGACCACTGTTGCAGAATTGCCATCATTTCCACAGGAAATAATTAAACTCCATGGCTTAAATGTATCAAGCTGAGAGTTTTCCGGCGGGTTTCAAAAGTGGAGATGTTGCCTATAGCAACCACTCAGATTCTAGCTATCATTTTGTAGAATGTACTAAATAAATGATAGCTAGAATCTGTTTGATTTTTCAAACCCGCCAGAAAACTCTCAGCTTGATACATTCACCCCCAGGAGTAGTGGCTGTGGTGTTCAAGCATGGCACGTCATCACGGCATTTTAGCAAGAGGTGGTTCTTGATTTTCTTTTGTGATACAGTGGTGATTTAGGTCAGTGTTTCTTAAACCTGATCCTCAGGACCACTAACAGTGCAAGTTTTCCATATCTCCTTGCTTTAGCACAGGTGTATTCATTACTGACTGACACATTGTAACAGACCCACAGGTGACATTATTTCACTTGTCACCTGGAAAACATGCACTGTTAGGGGACCTTTGGACTGGGTTTGAGATAGACTGATTTTGGTCACGTAAAAGCCCCAACTTAGTAAATGGACTAATAGATGAGGAGGTTCCACGTGTACAGTAACTGTTAAAAATATCATCATCGGCTATTTATATAGCGCTACTAATTCTGCAGCGCTGTACAGAGAACTCACTCACATTAGTCCCTGCCTCATTGGAGCTTACAGTCTAAATTCCATAACATACATACACACAGACAGACAGAGAGACTAGGGTCAATTTGATAGCAGCCAATTAACCCACTAGTATGATTTCGGAATGTGGGAGGAAACCGGAGCACCCGGAGGAAACCCACGCAAACACGGGGAGAACATACAAACTCCACACAGATAAGGCCATGGTCGGGAATTGAACTGATGACCCCAGCGCTGTGAGGCAGAAGTGCTAACAACTAAGCCACCGTGTTACCCACAATATAAAAATAGGGATCACTAATCCCTACCCTGCTATATATCTGACAATATTTGTGATAGAAATAATTAATTTTCAAGCAAGTCTCATAAATCGTAATCTAAATATTCAGAAACTATAATCCATTTGTTATTTATAAAGGCCATACATTGTTGTTTGCCAAATCAGTATTTGGCAGTAGAGGTAATATGAATGCTATGATACACCACAGCTAGTTTCTAGAATTAACATATTCAATTTCAAGTATCCGTGAATAAATGTAGTATCTGTGAAAAATCTTGTTTTGGAATCACAGCATTTTGGTAGCAGGGTCCTTGTAGCAAAAAACAAACTGCTCCTAAAGTTTATTTTCTTTTAGTTGGTTTAGAAACCCATTGTTCCGCTTGAGGAGCCCTGTTTGTTGGTTTTGGCTCCAACTCTGATCTTCCTTATGGCTAAGCTATTCTTGCCTCTAGTGGAACCATACATTTAAAATACTATGTAAAAGTTTACTCTCTGCATCAGTTTAAGTGTGTGACTTCCTGGATTTTGGGGAAAATATCAGGGGAGTGATGACAGAGACTACTGCAATAACCATGTTAAACTGTGTGTGGGGAAAAAGTCTGGACCATTTTGGTTCATGATTCTTTGATGTCGCTACAATGGTGCTCAAACATTTTTCTTTCGACAGATGTCAAATAACAAAGGACTGAATCAGTGAGATGTCATGTTCGTAGACTAGAAACAAGGTCTTTTATTTTAAGTGCTGACCTTTATCAAAAGGCTATGGTTTTGTAATTAATACAAATGAGAGTCCATCACAGTAAGTGTTATATAAAAAAAATATATTGGTCAGGTTTGCCCTTTGCACTATAAAGAAGTATTTGATCTTAGACTATGGTATTGTAAACTCATTAGCATTTTTATTTTGTTTGTCTTTTGCATGGCACTTAGATATTATGTTACACGGATTACTATGGTCGTGCTGTTTCTCTGCATAAAATTGAATACTCAAAAAAAACAAAATAACGTGTAAACAGTAGAACTAATCTGCAGTCAGACACCAGAAACTTTCAAAAGCCGGCAGGCTCCACAAATTAATTTATCCAAATAACCAATCCCTTACTGGGCTACCATGGGGGGGACATCCAAATGGTGTAACCAGTCAGAGCTTCCTTTTGAAGTCTGGAATGTTTTGACTGACTTAAAACAGGCAGCTGGAATGAAAGGATAATATTCAGTGACCCATGGGATTCTGTTTTGCCATTTTAAATATGGGCTAAAACAGATAAATTGCATGTTGTAATTATAAATCGCGTTGCAATCAGGAAAGACACCAGACAAAAAGGCACAAAGCAGAAATCCTGTTTATATGTTTGAAAAAAGTTTAAGATGTCATGTGACCAATTCTAATTCTTTCAAAATAAACAAATAGTCTAATTTTTGTAGGTTAACAAATGGATATAAGGTTAACTGCAAAAGCTGGAAACTGCAGTGATATGCAGTCCAACTAATTAACTAATAACTGGTAGTTCGATTAGCTAATAATTAACTAATAACTGCTTTTTCAAGAGAAAATATTATTATTGTTCTTGTTGTTATTGATATTTTTTATTATTAATAATAATATTATTAATTTCAGTTTCATGTATTTAAATATTAAATGATAAACCTTTTTTACAATTTACTTCCTCTTTCTAACTAGTAGATCTATTGGTGTTCCCAGCCTGAAACCGCTGCATTTTAGAAAACACTGAATCATGTCAATATCTGCAGCTTCTGTTTCTCACAGGTTAAAGGTGACCACAGACAGGCAGATCCTGCCCCTCTGCTATTCACAGCACAGAGTACTGTGCACAGACACACTTCATATGGAAAGTACACTTTTAGGCACAGTTTGATCAATGTAATAGTAACATTAAAATGTACAATAGTGACACATGTAACAAAGTCTTAATGTATTCTCGTGATTAATTAGGCTGAAGCCAACGATATATTTAAAGAATAAAGAAGGTTAAATGAATATACGGGTGGGCCTAAATTAATGGTAATATGGCATATTTCAAGTTGGAGTTAAAATCCTGCAGAATTAGGCCAGAGTGCCTTACTGATGGGAGCTCGAGAAACCTGAATATGGGTATGTACTTATGTAAGAGTGGAGAGGATTTTGTAGCCATTACGGTTGTTGTAACTTCATCAGCTTTGCGTGATTATTGCTCATTATCTTTGTTTTATTCATTGCTTGCTCACACGCTGTTGCATCTCACTCACTACTTACCCATACTGTGTTTCATGCTCACAGCCAGCCTAGTCCTGCTCCATCCTGCTCGTTGTTTTATGCTTATTGAATTCCTGTCTAATCTATTACTTTGCCCCTACCCTCTCTCTTGTCTCACCTCTGCTTTTACACCGATTTCAGTGCCACTCAGTAATTTTCTCCCCTTCACCCTCCTCCTCCCATTTCCTTCCTCCTATCTCACGGTCTCGTTTTAATATAATATTTGTTTTTATCGCCTTCATTCCATCTGCCCTCTCACTGCCTTCTACCCCTGCTATACTTCATTGCCTTGTCCACCCTGGGAACCTTCATGTTACCATCATCTATTGTCTTCCTGATCCTCTTTCAATTGCTTGATAATTTCTCTGCTTGGCTCCCACACTTCCTCTCCTCCGATCTCCCCTCCCTCAGCCCGGGAGACTTCAACATTTCGATTGACGATACCACCAAACCTGCTGCCTCAAAACTTCTGTCCCGTCCTCACTAGGCCTCTAGACAACTCCCTTGATTTGGTATTTTCCACCTCTGTTCTATCTCTGACTTCAATAACTCCACCTCTCCACTCTCTAACAACCATCTCCTCTCCACTAGAATCTTCTCACTAACCTCACCTCTCCCCTCTCCTAATGCCACTCTCACGAAGCGTAACCTTGATGCCCTGGATCCTGTCATCTTCGCCTCTGGACTCACTTCTCTTTCACCCATCACCACCCTCTCTCTCTTGGACGAGGCTGTCTTCCTTTACAATCGCACCCTTACCTCTGCCCTGGACTCTGCTGCCCCTGCTGTCACTCCCGGCCTACTATGATCTACGATGAGCTATCTACCAAAGTGCAGAGGTGATGCTTTTTTTTTTTTCCTAAGTTTGTCTACTGAACAAGAACTCTTACATAACCCCCAACACATTGCATAGATTGACATTAATGTATGATTTTTTTTTAAAGAAAATGGCACAATGGTGCGCACATACAACTAGTTTTGCGCACCACATATGGCCTGTCTCCACTACTCCTCGTTTTACTCCAGTATTCCAAGTTTTATTCCCCTACACTTAGTGTAAAACCAGGTGCACTGAAGTCAAACTTTTACACTTAGTTAAACTTCTCTGCACCTGACTTTGTTATACCACACCTAGTTTTACTCCGCTGCAACTGGTTTAATATCGGTGTCTCTGGTTTTATTCCATTACTTATAGCTTTACTCCACTGCACCTATTTTTATTCCACTGCCCCTATTTTTACTCGCCGCTCCCCCGCTGCTCCCCACTTATGGAATTTCTTACCACGCCCTATCAGGCTTTCCCTCAGCCTTCAAATCTTTGACACTCGCTGAAGACACATCTTTTATTTTATTTTTTTAGAGCTTACCTCATCCACAATAATATTATTCACACTAATTCACCCTCACAACTGTCCCAATCTCCACTCTGAGCCAACCACTCGCTCCTCTTCCCCTTAGAATGTAAGCTCTCTAATGAGTAGGGTCATTCATACTCTTTGTTTTCGTGTCTGCATTTATTTCGTCTGCCTTGTCCTTGTCCCTGTTTTATGTATGTCCTGTTCTCCCTACTACACGGCACTGCGGAGCACTGTGGCTCCTCATAAATCTACAATAATATAATTACAATTACATCTGGTTTTACTCCTACACTTGGTTTTACTCCATTAAATCTGATTTTACCCCTCTAGACACAGATTTTCTCCATTATATAGTTTTTTTCACTACACCTGGTTAAACTTCACTACTTATGCTTTTACTCTCACTACAGCTGGTCTTACCCCTGTATACTTTAGTTTTTCTCTTACATATAGTTTTACACTGCTGCACCCATTTTTAATCCACTAGATAGTAAAACCCCATCTTTTTGGGAACAAGCTTTTGCTCTGGGTGATAGGTAAATGAAACATTGTAGTGCACCTATGAATAAAGAGCTAGACAATTCAGCCAACCATTTCATTATGTGTAATTACTAAAAATAAATTACCAGAGGTGAAGATGAAAACTTCTAAAAAAGTTCAGCGATATGGAATGTTGTGCACAGCTTATTCTCTACCAGGACTGAACTTTAACACCAAATCAGTGTTACAAACTACTTGTAATTGGATGTTGTATGCTCATTCTGTATGGAAAATATAACTCAAGAAAATATTTCTGCAAATAGAGCCGTGCCAATAAAATAAATTCCATTAAAAAAATACATAAACATGACAACTGAAATAAATACAGTCTTGATGTTTCCTTTTACAATTATGTGTCAATACCTTAATAAGGGTAAAATGAGCATTAGGCGTCTGTTGGGATAAATAAAAAAATAAAAAGTTAATGAGGGGAGGTCTAAACATATCGGCAAACAGTGCTTTGACATTTATTTTTAACTTTGCGATTTCGCGCACATTGAACTAGTAAATGGAATGAGTATCTGGATGCCAATTCTTGACAATTTGTTTTATAGACTGTGTTCTTGGTACAATGTTAAGTGACAGACAGGAAGTATGCAGAGCATAGTGAAGACTTCGCCCATATTCACAGCTTTATTATGTGTTTGTGAAACTTTTAAGCATAATGCTCAGAGTGCATCTATTCTCCACCAAAGGTTGGCAGATATCTCATCCTATTTTATTAAAGGGAGCCAATAAGCAGAGAAGAGCATTTGTAGACACACTCCAAGCAATGAAATATACTTCCCACACCAAATATGCCACCTCTAATAAAACGTCCCGGTAGGAACACCGTGGCACATCCCCTCTACCTGCGCAAATGCCACAATCGCTGCAATCATACTACAGAAAACCTGTGCACCATGGCAGAAATCTTAAATGCTGAAAAGCTGTTTTGTGCTTCCTAAATGACCTCCAATGACTCAAAACGCTTTAATTAAATTAATACTTCTGTTTGTTTCACATAGGATAATAATTCACCCCTTGCATTGCACCACTTCACCATTACTGTATATTGTGTCCTGTTATCTCTAAAGATTTACCATTATTTAAGGCATCATTAGTAATGTCTTCTAACCTAATTAGTAGAATCTAATCAGAGGGTCCCTAAGAACTCATCTGGAGCATAGACTTTGTTTTATGCTAAGTGTCTTCTATTGCATTATACCACACTAACGAGTCACAAGCTGCTACAGATGTTTATGTGAAATGTAATTAACATGCTGCCAGTTTGGGTACTATATAGACACAATCAATGATTATTTGATTATAAATGTTTTTTTTATGGTAATTGTGCGCAGTTTCTTTGCCAAGTATGAATCCAGCTGCATTGACTGTGTGTGCACATTTCTAAATGTATATGTGGTTTCATTTCAGATAAACTAAGAAGGGCTCTTATCGTGACTATCACACAGTACATTATACAATTCACGGTGTTTAAAATGGGCATATAAGGCCTGATTTCGAGTTAAACATAAAATATGACTTTGCATACACACAAATGAGTCTGTATGCTTACATGTCTATGGCTGCATATAAAGTATATGAAGAGGGCAACTTTAAATGTAGTTTATACTCTGTGGTCATCATCATTTTGGATCCTTTCCCTAGACCTATAGGAAGCACAAATATACACCTCCTAAAAGGAACAGTGTAAATAAAAATCTGATGCATCTCTAAGGGGCATGTTGACATCTATCCCTTCACACTTACTGGATTGAACTTAAGTGTGAAACCCCCGACAAGGGGCGGGCTGGCAACATGCAGCCCGGGGGCGCACAGGCGGCCGCATCACATGACACGTGATGCGGCCGCGTCATTGATGACGCGGCCGCAAGTGATCAAGTGATGCAGCCGCCTGGTTATATATGGGTAACCCCCCCCGGCCCTAACGGGTTAGTCTGAGCGGACCGGGGGGTGATGCCCCCGGCCCAGCCCACCACTGCCCCCGACCCACCTCTCCAAGTGTAAGTGGATGCAAGTTTACAATGCACATCTCAATATACTGACATAAGTTGGGCACATGGTCAGTGTGACAAATCTTATGCAAATAACATTATTATGTTGCGCAAATGGATTTATGTCCAATTGTAACGCAGTCCTATAATCTGTTCAGAAGTGGGATTGTCAGGTCATCCATCTTAAACCTAGAGAAAGAAAGGGCTCATGCTGCATGCCATAGTGCCCCTGTGTTAAAGAATAATGCCACATAGGGGACAATCAACTGTAAAAATTGACCATTATTTGGTATACCCAACCAATGACATTTGCGCAAAATGAGACATGGAATAATTTTACGGCAAGACTCACATAATGATCTATAACTAAGGACATTGTCAACATAGAGAGTTAATGTGGACAAACATATTGCAAAATAATCACCCACATTGGTTAATTTCCATATATGTGGTGACTGGGTTCCTAAGAGTAACACTGGATGCACAGGTATATCTGAATGTAAATAAACAGTTGTTACCTTTTGGGGTTTGAAGCTAAAGATCTGGATTCCAATCACTTCTTTCTTTGGACCTAGTTTATGAGTGTGACCCATTGATACAATACTGCAAGCCCACCCCCTCTGGGAGAGAGGCAAAGACCACACAAACCATACACAGACGGGGACTCAGGAAATGAGAGATTGTAACATTATCGGGTTTTATTAAATGGCTGCGGGCTTTAGAACAGTTAAAAAGAGGATTATAAATTAATTTAAAATCTCCACTTCAATTATGCAAATCAACCGTAACATTATGCTAGTCTATCTATAATACCCATCAATAAGTTAAGATTTGCAATAATTATATAATTTGAAAGCTATTCACCAATCTATTTTTTAGCAAATATTGCAATGATAATATAACTTAACTGATTATGTACTGTGTGTGTGTGTGTGTGTGTGTGTGTGAGAAAACGATTATTTCTAGAATAATTTACTATGACTATTTTAAGATTATTGTGTGACCTTAAAAGGTACGCTTTGATGTTCCTTGTTAGATAGTAAGATATAGCGTTCCACAATTTGGTACCATATTTAGGGTCATGCAAGTATATTCTTCTAGCATTGCAGCCGGTTGTTGTTGATTCTTATGAAGATAACAAATATGATCACAGATTGGTTTCTACAGTCTGCAAGTCAATTTAGTGTGAACATAGGTACTTACATATTGTACTATTGGTTTCTGGGTGTTGTGTGTCGGTGCAACCGATTCCATTGGGAATTTATTGTCAAAATTTGGTGTACCCTCTTTAAAGAAAATAGGAAACCGTGATCCCCAATGACAGTAGTGCTTTGTCACTTATTTATATAAATACTAGTCTCTGATCAGGTACAGCAGACGTTGCTAGGCTCTGATAGAATGCGGCGATAGAATACTCAGGCAGCAGCAGAAACACAGGTTTTATCATGGGTGACCGCAGTTCAAAAACCAAAATGTCAGTTACCTGTACCTCAGAGATTCCCAGAGCTTTCGCTTTGACTTTACTGGCCTCACTAGGTACACACTGAAGAATTCTCCGACCGACATGTTATCTCAAACAATTGTACCTCCAACTGAAGGTCCAATTAGTCTGGTGATTCATTCATACGTATTGACACGATTTACCTTCAAGTCTGAACTGGTCCTCTAGTCTTCAGAGAATGACAGCACAATATTCATTCATTCATTCTTGTCACACTAATAAAAAGACCTTGTTATAGTTATCCAAATGTCCTAACGAATTTCGTTAGCTTCTGTGACTCTAAAACGAAACATTTTGTCTCAGAACGAAAAAATGAATTATTCCTTCTACAGCACTCTCTACATTTATTCACCGGGACAGTCATTATTATTGTTATTATTATTATTATCTTTAACTTATAAGGCGCCACAAAGGGTCTGCATCGCCGTACATTATATATACAGAGAACCAAGAAACAACATGATACAGAAAGAACAAAAATATATACAAACACAGGTAACAGGGTAAAGCAAATCAGATTATTTCTGGGACAGATAGTGAAAGGGATGGTAGAAATCAGCGAGAATTAGACCGAAGCTTAAGAAAACAGGGCTAGGGAAGCAGGCCAAGAGGTACAGAGGGTGATGGAATAGTAGAAGGAGCACACAAGGAAAGAGGGCCCTGCTCCTGAGAGCTTCAGCTGAAAATAGCCAGACTCTGGAAACTCTATGGGGATCGTGAGCATGAGTGCATACACACTACATGATCATTAGGTGATTAGTCAGAAAATATTAAACAGTACGACCAATAAAATGAAAAGATGATTTGTCCCAAGTGCCACTTTTAACCATCGTGTCACTAACCCGACTTCTGGCCGAACAGTTGTATGTCGGCTGATTTGCTGATTATTGGACGAAAATGCTTCAGTGTGTACCCAGCCTTACTGTATCCTAGGAGCAGGTTTATCCTCGCACATGCCAACATGTTTACATTGACAGTTTTTATCATTAAATGGTGCTTCACTAAAATAAGCATTGTAACAGGTCAACGTGTCCAACATTCATTTATAAGATAGGCTGATATATGTTGGCAAAATAGTACTTCACTCTTGAAGGCCTGTTGATGATTTATAATGTAGAGTATATTTATTGACCAATTCACACAGTAGTTGTATAATATACTGGAACTTCCAGCTGACATATGATATTACCTGTCTCTCTATCCCTCTATGGTGGATTAATATATTGCTGTACGCTGCCCAAAATGAAAAATTCTGTCATTGTTTCTCCCTCACTTTTTACTTGGTTTAATACCTTTAAACATCTCTTCTCATGCTGCTTGGGTCTCCTTGTGACTCACCCCTGCCAACTCAGTTTTCCTTCTCATTCCCAGATCTCCTCTCCGGTCTCTGCATCATCCTATTACTTATATCTACTTATATCTCCTGCCTTCTTTACCATATCTCTCTCTTTCTCTCTGTGCACTGCTGCATGCTGCCCCTTATCTCCCCTTTTACGACAGCACGGCAGGCACGGTCATGACCCACAATGGATGCACAATTAATCCTCGGGGTATGTTAAACCAACTAAAGCTTTACATAACACACACAAAGTAGCAGTATTTTGTCCAAAAGTTTGACCAAAAGTTTTGAGGATGACACAAATATTATTTTTCACAAAGTCTGCTGCCTCAGTTTTCATGACAAGGCTGGAGATCACCCAGTCATGCTGATTGAGTTAGAATAACATCCTGGAAGCTTTAAAGGAAGTTGGTGCTTTAAATCACTGTTCTTCCTCTGTTAACCATGGTTATCTGCAAGGAAACATGTGCAGTCATCATTTCTTTGCACATAAATGGCTTCACAGACAAGGATATTTCTACTAGTAAGATTGCACCTAAATCAATAATTTATCGGCTCATCAAGAACTTCAAGGAGAGAGGTTGAATAGATGTGAAGAAGACTTCAGGGCACCCAAGAACGTCCAGCAAGCGCCAGGACCGTTTCTTAAAGTTGATTCAGCTGCGGGATTGGGGCACCACCAGTGCAGAGCTTGCTTAGGAATGGCAGCAGGCAGGTGTGAGTGCATCTGCACACACAGTGAGGCTAAGACTTTTGGAGGATGCCTGGTGTCAAGAACGTCAGCAAAGAACCACTTCTCTCCAGGAAAAACATCAGGGACAGAATGATATTCTGCAAAGGGTACAGGGATTAAACTGCTGAGGACTGGGGTAAAGTCATTTTCTCTGATGAATCCCCTTTTAAATTGTTTGAGGCATCTGGAAAAACGCTTGTCTGGAGAAGGAAAGGTGAGCGCTACCATCAGTCCTTTGTCATGCCAACAGTAAAGCATCCTGAGACCATTCAGACCACAGCCAAGAATAAAGAATGGTACCAAAAAACATCCTCCAAGAGCAATTTCTCCCAACCATCCAAGAACAGTTTGGTGATGACCAATGCCTTTTCCAGCATGATGGACACCTTGCCATAAGGCAAAAGTTATAACAAAGTGGCTCGGGTATCAAAATATTAACATTTTGGGTCCATAGCCAGGAAAATCCCCAGACCTTAATCCCACTGAAAACTTGTGGTCAATCCTCAAGAGGCAGGTGGACAAACAAGAACCCACAAATTCTGACAAACTCCAAGCATTGATTAGGCAAGAAAGGGCTTCCATCAGCCACTTGATTGACAGCATGCCAGGGCGAATTGCAGAGGTCTTCAAAAAGAAGGGTCAACACTGCAAATATTGACTCTTTGCATAAACTATAATGTTATTGTCAATAAAAGCCTTTGACACTTTTTTTAAATGCTTGTAATTTTACAGCAGTATGCCATAGTAACATCTGAAAAAAGGTCTAAAAACAATGAAGCAGCAAACTTTGTGAAAACCAATATTTGTGTCATTCTCAAAACTTATGGTCATGACTATAATGTGTGCAGAATTATTAATATATTCAGCAGTAGTAGTGTGCCTAGAAATTGTATTATGCTCTGTAATAGGTGGAACATAATAAATATGTCCAGTACCATTACAAACTCATGCTAGTATTGCATATATATGTAAAAACAAAAAAAGCTGCATAATACACTTTGTGATAGACGACCTGATCTGCAAAAGTTGGTCAAAATGCTGTCATCCAATGCATGGGCAAATGAGTCACAGTTCTAATTGCTGCATGGTTGGGCTGAATGACAGCATCATAGTCTACATGTTGAGCTACAAAGGTATAATTCTTCCCTTCGCATATCTTCAGTGGGGTTTTCCACTTGGATCCTGCATCATTATCTGCTTTCAACTCCCAATCTCCTTCATCTGACCACACAAAGAAAAGAGAGCTGTCAGCACTGACACACTAAACCTGTCTTATCTGTTCAAGGAGCTAGGACCGAGATGTCAGTTGTAGGCTGCAGATGATTAGATGCTGAAGCTGCTGGCTAATCAGTGGCTTCATATAGTACACATCCATAGAGCCAAACGTTGATTCTTTCACCAGTTGTGCTGACGGCTCTCTTTTCTGTAAACTGTCCGGGCACTGGCCTGGGAGCCAAATACAGATATTGGTAAGGGGTATCGCCATGAAGGACTATGTGAGGTAGAAAGAATAAATAGCCTGTAAGCTCTTCGTGGCAGGGATCTCTGCATGAATATGCAACACTAACTTTTCTCAGCTGAGTTCAAGCAAGTCCTTTATATTTATTTAAAGCTCTTGTCTATCGTGCACATGGCATACTTATGGACAGGTGGATATAAATGATGTCCTCAAACTACTAAAGCTTTCCAATTTTTGACTGAGCATCAAACAGCTGGGTCACACAGGGGCCTCTCTGTGCTGTCTAGAGATGAATGCACACACAGACAGACACTGGTCATCTGCCAACTGGATTTATAGGTATTTACAAAACTGATCCGATCCAATTAAAACAGATCATTCTTGGGTATTACGCTATTTTTTGGGACCACGCAAATGGCGACATTAGTCCAATTTGCAATGCATGTGCAGCCAGCATGGGAAAAACAAGACTTGTCCTGATTCAATTTATCTTATCATTGGTTTGAGACTGCTGACAAAGAGTCATTGAGAAGCCCCAAATGCGTTGAGTGATGTTTCACAAGTGACCTGTTAAACTGGGCAGAGTTTTCTTCTCTCTACAGCTGTTGTTATCTTTTCTCCTGGCCAGCAGCACTTATTTCGGGGTGACGGTTCAAAAGAGAACATCTTATTACACTTCAGCAGTGACTGTGATATTTACCTCTCACCGAATTGCAGATGTTGTTTTATTTTATTCATTTCATAATCAAAATAGATTTCTCACCAAAGTATTTTTGCTCTTGTTTTTGTTTTAAAATTTTGCTATTTTTACTGCTGCTGTTACTGTCTACGAAGATGTTTAGTCAACAACTGAAAGTTATTCACAGACAGCAACAAATTACAGAGTAGAAGCATGGAAGCATAATACTAAATACACTGCATAGAGTAAATGCATGTTTTCTGCTCAAAGTTAAATTGCATTTTATTTTAGAACTACTCCAGAAAATTGTATTTTGATAATATTGTAGTATCATCTAATTTACGCTGGCGATATAATGTCTGAGAAATAATTTAGGTAAGAGTTAAACAATGAATATGCTATAATCACCATATTAATAGTGAATAAAGAAGGCGCTTGTGCAGCAGTATTGGCAGTCATTAGCTTCATAGCCCTACAGCTAAAGTATATTTATTCACTATTCATAAAGGTGTGATATATATACCCACTGAAAGCATCTGAAATGCAAGTGTCACTTTGACTGGCTTTTAAAATATGTTCAGAATGTTCTAAAATATCCCTGCAGTAGACAATTTAAATACAAGGCCAATAGTTGTCATATTGGTCCACCTGGTCCTTCGAAAATATACCTCAAAAAATCATGCATCCATAGCCAAGATAGAACACACAAAAGATGCAGTGTATTTGTAAAATGCAAAATCCATTTAATATGTATCACTAAAGATACAAAGGTATACGTACTACAGAAAGATAGAAATTGATACTAGATAGTGCAAAGCTATCAGTAACACTATGAACATCTAAGAGGGAGAAAAGACAGAATATCATTTTAAATTTCTTTTAATATTTCAGATTTTGTAACTTTTCAAGATGCACTTAAATCAATGTAATAAAAGCCAAACATACAAAAGTTAATCCGTAGTAAAGTGGGTCCCAATTTCTCTTCTCTTTCATTATTGAAAGGGCATGATCCTAAATTAGAAACTAGGTTGGACTTTGTAGTGACCCTTTTACTGTTTCCACCATAAAAAAAATTCTGGCGTATGTATGTGCCATTTCTGAGATTAGGTATAACTGTCCACAAAGTATATGAAGTTCAAAGAACTTGCTGGTTTCGTAGAAGAGAACCATAGAGCAGCACAGCAGCTCTCTGCATCCTTCAGGTACAATGGACCCGGAGCTCTCCCTCAAAAATCTGAACAGGCACCTATCCTATGTAAGCCTCTAGGGTGGGATGTTTTTCTAAATCTTTCCATTTAGATTTTAGTTCATCATTTTCTTCCTCCTCAGTACTCTTGTAGATCCTGTGGAAGGGAAGAAACGCAGCAGGTCCCATAACAGTAATTGTGGAACATGTGACAAGCGTTTGCAGGAGGATTGTGAAGAAAGTTTTTATAGTACTCCAAAGCCTAAGTTAGTGTCTGCCAAGTCTCTTGAATATATTAAAGAGTTGCTTTCCTGTATGGTGAAATCAATGCAGGACACTTGTTTCTTTTCTTGTTTGTGCTCCTCCTTAGTGAAAAAGAGACAGATCTTACTTCTGTACTTCTCAATTAGATGGTGAAAGACTGGTTCCTTCTAGATGTGGGTCCTAGGATCCCTCATTGATCTCTATTTATCATCCAGCAGTCAAGAGAAATTAACAAAGGTGTTAGACTATTTATTCTGTATGCAGTGAATGTCATTCTTAAACATAGTTAATAAACCTATTCCTGCTCCTTTTTAAAAAAATGTTTTGTTGCAGGAAAATCAAAAGAAAGGCAGAGCGATTAATTTATTACACTTCATTAAGGATCTCATTGATAAAGAATTGCAATTGCTGAATAAATGTCACCCTAATCCGGCGGTTCCCAAAGTGTGCGCCGCGGCTCCCAGGGGTGCCGCGGCGCTGTCACTGGGGTGCCGCGGGCCAGCCCTAGAAAAAAGAAAGCAAACAGAAATTTACCAATCCGCGCGGCGCTAGGACCCTGCAGCCTCCTTTCTCCCGCAGCTGTCACTGAATATCGACGTCAGTGACAGCTGCGCGAGAGAGGAAGCTGCAGGGTCCTAGCGCCGCGCGGATTGGTAAGTTTCTGTTTGCTTTCTTTTTTTCTATAGCTGGCGCCTGGTGTGGGGCAGAGGAGGAGGAGGAGGGCAGATGGCAGAGGAGGGGGACAGAGGGCAGAGGAGGGGGACAGAGTCCAGAGGAGGGGGACAGAGTCCAGAGGAGGGGGACAGATGGCAGAGGAGAGGGTCAGATGGCAGAGGAGAGGGTCAGAGGGCAGAGGAGGGGGTCAGAGGGCAGAGGAGGGGGTCAGAGGGCAGAGGAGGGGGACAGATGGCAGAGGAGGGGGACAGATGGCAGAGGAGGGGGTCAGAGAGCAGAGGAGGGGGACTGAGAGCAGAGGAGGATGGCAGAGGAGGGTGACAGCGTGAGAGATGGCAGAGGAGGGGGACAGCATGACAGAGGGCAGAGGGGGCAACGTGAGAGAGGGCAGTGTGCCTGGATGAAGAGGGGGCAGTGTGCCTGGATGCAGAAGGGGCAGTGTGCCTGGTTGCAGAGGGGTCAGTGTGCCTGGATGCAGAGGGGCATTTTTGCATATAACTAAATAAGTATATCTGTCGTGACCTAAATACTTATTACAATTTTTTGACCCAACTACTTCTAAAACAGGACTGCTCAGTAATTATTTTGGAGGGGTGCCTTGAAAAAATTTGGAGACTCTAAGGGTGCCGCGAACTGCAAAAGTTTGGGAACCACTGCCCTAATCTAAAGAGTCTTGACCATATGAATCCTTTACAGGAGACCTCTAGGATTTCAGTATTTAAAGCTGACTACTTTTTCATTAGAATATGGGGGTACATTAAAGATCCTATGGACAGAAAATTGCAAAACTGTTTCAAGAAACTTTATATTTCTTGTGGAACTATAATTAAGTTGGGCATGTCTGTAGCTTCAGTGTCAATGGGACTCAGGTTATGGGCTGATCCCTGGCATATGAATGTGTAGGAGAAAATTTACAGACAATATACTTGTGGCAGCCGGAGTCATCGGGACCGCACCTGGTCTAAAGGAGCGACCCCGACTGTCACTATCACATGACAGGCAGTCTGGCAGCGATCACTGCTAGCTGCCTGTCAGTGTGGCCGCGGGCGCTTCCTACTCTGGTCACGTGAGATCAGGACTTCCATATCTCACATGACCACAGTAAGGTGGCTAAAAGGGGCCGGAGAGGTGGCTAAAGAGGGCAGGTGAGGTGGCTAAAATGGGAAGGTGAGGTGGCTGAAGGGGGCAGGTCAGCAGGCTAAAGGGGGCAGGTGGGCAGGCTAAAGGGGGCAGGTGAGCAGGCTAAAAGGGGCAAGTCAGATGACTGAAGGGGGCAGGTGAGGTGGCTGAAGGGGGGGGGAGTGCTACTGCTGAAATAGCCTAGGGCGGCCAGAACCCTTAATCGGGCCCTGCCTGTGCTTGGTGGGAAACTAGATAGATCACCCACGGGATCTTGAGCTGATGCTGCGAAGGTGGTTTGTAATCTCCTGGACAGCGGTTTAAGCCTGTCTCTGGCCAGGCTTACTAAGAATCTTTGCTTGGGTTGCTGCATATGTTGGGAGTTGGACTACATTAAAGTGACTGTTTAGCCACTGTTCATTCGAGGTGAGATTATACGTATTGAATAAAGTCAATTGACCCAGATTGGTCCTTGCAAACATGTCATTTGAAAATCTTTTGCTTTAATAGTGATTCAATGACCTTTTTTATTGAGGACTGGTTCCCTATGAAAAAGCAGAATGATTCTTTCAAACAAGTGAATGTCCAACCCTTAGAGTATGGGTCGGCCTATTTCCATTGATCCAGTAATAATGTTAGGACCTCATCAAGCAGGTACTTGACATTACACCTATTACACCATTGTGGGGTCTGTGTCCAAAACTTACTCTTTAGGACCATCCAGAGTCTCTGTAATCTTTCTTTGGACCCCTGACTTTGGATGCCCAGCCTCCCTGTTTAAAAGGCTTCCTGACTGACTATAATGAAGGAAGCTCTGATGATAGCTTGAGGAAGATAAATTTAGAGTTTACCAGAGAACAAATTTACCTTCCCTCTCAGCTTTGTTAAACAATAAGGGGCTGCTCATATCTGTAATATTATATTGACTTTTCTCAGTGTCCAGTCAGAAATCATTATGAATCGTATGGCTGCTAATGAAACCTGAGGCCGGATCAATGTCTGCAGTGAAGGCTCCCTGGACATTTAATAACCCTGTTCTATTTGTAGCACCAACTCATCAGCTCTAATACGGGACAAATGAAAGGCTACTTGTGCAACCCTGCACCTCAGAGCTGTGGTTCAGAGACTAAAGTGTATTATACAAATTAGCTGGTGGCATTTTACCCACTAACGCCAATCTAAACATTTGAATGTCACCAGATTTGCCTTATATGGACAGGGGGAGATACTTTTCACCTCCTCAGACTCCCAGTCTACAATGTGTGAGGAATCTCAGAAGCCTTTCTTCTTATGGACGATATACTGTGGCTATAGTGACCCCTTATGCTGATTGTAGGCAGCATAAGTAGAACAGCTACGGGCAGAAGTGGGATGGCTGTTACAGGAAAATATAGGATACAGGGAAAGTGAACAATGCGCTTTAACAAGCGTCCCTGGGTCAAGGTCTTCTTAAATAATTTTACTAGAAACCATGTGTTTTTCGTCTTTATGAACCCCCTGAGCAGGAAAAAGCAAAGGTGGTTGTGTGATCCTGAACTTCTACCTTAAGTCTCAGGCAGAAGAAAGCAGATCCTGTCTGACAGTCTCCGTGACTCAGAAAGGCTCTTTGTATTTTTTTTATGCAAACTGGTGCTTCTGCTGAGGAAGAAATGCACAAAGGAGAGACCAATCTCTTGGTGATCCTACTGTCAGATTTGTTCACCTGAATGAGGGATATTGGGAACCACCAGCTGGTTCCCAATTAATAAAGATGGGAAATGTGTTCAGTATGTTTACTAAATACAGAGAAGTTCTCTGTTCCTAACCCTGCAGGCCCATGCTCCATGGCAGCGTTGCTTACAACTGCACTTACGTTGAGCTGGAATCCAGCACAGGATATATTGTGTGCGCTGAACCAGTAATCGTGAAGATCTACCCTGTTAATTCACTTGGAACCACCAGTGACATCACTGAGAGCTGCACAAATAATTGTAAGAATTCATTAGATACCAGTAATGCTGACAGTGATGTCACTGGTTCTTAATAAATGTATAGGATGCATTCTCAAAATTTGTCCACAAAATGCAAACGACTTCCTCCTTTGTGTCTTGGTGTAACGGATACATTCCAATTCATTACTATTATGTACTGGAGATTAAGGGCAAGGAAATTGTATTGACATGTTCTAGAATATTTATAAATATATTCAGTTTCAGTCGTCCATTATTACAATGAGTATACATTTTTTCATAATAGATAGCATTTAATAATACTGAACACCTGCAAGATAAATACTTAATTCCCATATTTATAAGGCTCAGACATGACTAAGTGCTTCTGTATACTGTAAACTAGTCTTATCCTTAAGGCAATTAATGGGTCCCGTATGACACAGCTATCAATATTATAGTATCCGATATACATTCTGTTACCATTATAAATACCAGTTTCATGGACATTGACCTACAAAAAGTACAAGTCAGAATGTTATATAGTATGTATGTGTGTGTGTGTGTATGTGTGTATATATATATATATATATATATATATATATATATATATATATATATATAGTTTTAGCAAGTACAAGGAGTTATGGTTAAAACAATGTTCTCAAAATAATAAAATTGTGCAACAAGAATACGAACAGCATTTAAAATGTGATCCTTTTTTTTATATTCTATTTTCAATTTTGTTAAAATGTGCTTGGTAAGCACCAATGTAGCACAAGTTCCCATTGATCTTAGTTCTTTCATCTTCCAGGGATTCATTAAATAATGCATACACCCTTGTGAATTAACCTTCTTCAGGATAGTATGTTCAAACCATTAGCTAAATATAGAAACAGCAGTATATTTCAACCACTTCAAACCCATTGGCTTTCATTTAATTAAATTATCCCATTATGAAACATCTCTAATGAGATTAAAATTAATTATTTATTAGACACTTATTTGCACTATGGGGTTTATCAATTATTCATAGAGGTGCTAAACATTTTCGATCCATCAGTTTTCTATTTAAAAGGTGCAATTTATTAAATGCATTTAGAATATGTAAGCATCTATATATACCTTGATTTTGAAACATATTTACAGAGGAGCATACTTATTCAACAGTTTATTAGCCCAGATGCTTTGATTAAGTCTGTTTATGGATGAAGTACAGATGATTATTATTGTTTATTTTTATTTATAGGGTGCCACAAAATATCCGCAGCACTGTACAGGAACAAACAATAGGACAGTACAAGGTAAAACAGCACAATAAAATTAACATCTAAAAAGAAAGACTGAAAGGGTGAGGGATATCCAGCATGCTGGAAACCTGTGCCCAAGAGGGTGCGCACAGCTAACAGGTTAAGAGCCACTGAAAGGTGGAGAGAAAAGCAAGAGAGGAGTCGGAGGGCAGAAGGTCCAAGAGAAGGTGGGCAAAGTAGCTGGAGAGCAAAGTTAAAAGTGGTGGAAACAGGAGGAGAAAGGGTCCCGCTCTAAGGAGCTTACAATCTAAAGGGAGGGGCAGACATACCGAAAACACAAAGGGTGAAATGGGAACAGAGTCACATTGAGCGAGAGAGGAAGGAGGAATTTGGGATGAGAGGGAAGTCTCTATATACAATGAGAGGGTGGTCTATATCTACAATGTAGATCTATTTTAGGATTGTACAAGAAATAACTAAACTAAAACATGCATTTCTTGTTTCAGTCACATATAGGAATGTACATTTCTTTTTTTTGTAAGAAAAAAGGTGCCGGAACTCACATCAGGTAGTCAATCACTGTACACACACCCACACACTTCGGTTGTGTAACGAAACATAACGGTCACTGCCCGCAGTAAGCTATCAGCGTGCAACCACACAACCAATCACAAGCTGAGCAGCGCCACAAGCCGAGCAGTGCCATCACAACCAGCGCGGACGAAGTATGCATGCATCGGCCTCGACACACAAGCAGCCTGCATGCACCGTTTTAATGATGTTGCCGCCGACCAAACGTGGACCAAACATCAAATGTTCAAAAGTTACTTTTAAAGCTTGGGAAATCCGTTGAAAAAAGGTGCCGAAACTCAGTTCTGTGAGTTCTATGACAAAAAAAGCACTGTGTATGTATGTATATATATATATATATATGCTAAACTGCATGTTTCACTGGATCTCTAACTGAAAAGAAGATAATAGAACCTTTGCAGGTTACAGACCTAAACATGACATACTTCTTCCAATTTTAATGGCCAATTACTACAACTGTACATATAGGTTCAAGCTATATGTCAGTGGTGGGTTTATAGTGGGTCATTGGGTAAATGCACAGAACCAGCTGTCGAAGTCAGCAAATTGGATAAAGTCATTTCAATTAAAGTCTAGCAAACTTGGTTGTCTTTGTCTGAAATGATGCGCACGGTACGCTATGGCGTACAAGGGCACGCTACGGCGTGAAAGGGCGTACGCATCCACTACACGTGGCAGCAACAGTAATTGGTCTTTTACCATACATTCGCAGAAACACGCATACTTATAAAATAGTACACATTAATGGTAGTTGCAACACATAGTCAGTTATGTCGAAATATAGTAGTATTTATATGTTATATCAGAGTTACATGCATATTAGTGAAATACACGGAACAGGTTGAAGGAATCACATCATGAGTGGTATCATAATAAACCTCGTTACATATCCTACTGTTTGGTTCACTCTGCGAGGGAATCGCAGAGTGCATACACAAGTTATAAATGATAGGGAATTATGAACTACTTAAGACTAAGGAATCTTGGCGGGAAGAGCCGAGCATACCCCCTGGAGAGGTGACCCCCTCCTTTGTATTCCTTAGGATGAACTAGCCAATGATTGACACCCCCTTGGACCTTCCTGAGACCTGGACCAATAGATGCAAGCTATACCATCTTCATTGTATTACTGTATTTGATTGTGTATATAAACAGCAGCTTGTGATCCAGTGTGCAGACATCTTGTCCCCAGACTTCAGGATTGAATGACTGCACTGGATCCAGAGCGCCTGCGATAAGTAACGGCTGTATTTATTATTACTTCGCTTGAGCATATTTATTCTACTTTTTGCGAATAAATCTTTGTGCTTTGGAAACACAACTCGAGGTTCGACAATCGTTATTGGTTAGCGACAATACGCACATAACACATCATATCAACATCTCACATGTGGCTCATTTGGGATGAGTCAAATGGTATTTAAATGTTAGCATTGAACACTGTTAAAAAACAGATTGTCTATGCTGATTACTTACTTTTTTCTAAGGAAGTGAATTTTGTAACTTAATGAAATAACTGTCCCTAATGTGGGAGTCACAATATTTCCTTGAAATGTTCCCTGAAAATGTAAGCAGTTTTCTCTTTTACTGGGCTAGCCAGTACTTGTCCCTCTGATCCTTTAGTATCTTACTCTATCCAGTCATGCCACAAACATTGCCATAAATGTCAATTCAAATTATGTGACTAATCTGTTATGAGGTTTAACAGATAAACCATGTAAATCCAAACACATATGATTTACTCATGTTGCACAGCTGCTCTAAAATCAATTCAGATGAACACTGCAGCCATGAAACAGATGATCTTTCTCCAGATTCACATGATCAAACTACTAACCCTAGAACTTTGTGATTCTATTAGATTAAAAACCCACATTCCTGGCTTAGAACTATAAGGAAGTAGGTTTTACTATAACCTGAACTATCTATACTTATTTGTGCAGATGACATGAAATACTTGTCCACCTAGAAGTACTGCAGAGGAATCTCCATGAAACAAGTTTTTTTGCACTGAATAATTTGCATGTTAAAGAAATTTGCTTTTAATATATATAATTTAAAATAGTTTATAGTTTATTTGTATATATACTACTACCTGGTGCCGGTGGATCACAGTATTCAGGATTACTTGGTACGCAATAAAATTATTAGTGGGAATCAACATGGATTTGTGAGGGATAGGTCATGTCAAACTAATCTAATTAGTTTCTACGAGGAAGTTAGTGGGAACTTAGACCAGGGCAGGACAGTAGATGTGGTCTACTTAGATTTTGCAAAGACCTTTGATACAGTGCCACACAAGAGGTTGGTTTACAAAATAAGGGAACTGGGTCTAGAAATCAAAATTTGTACTTGGATCGAAAACTGGTTAGAGAATAGGGAACAGAGAGTTGTGATAAATGGAACATTTTCTAATTGGTCAAAGGTCGTAAGTGGAGTTCCTCAAGGTTCCGTGCTGGGACCACTCCTTTTTAATATATTTATTAATGACCTTGGTGATGGTTTAGAGAGTAAAGTTTCTATTTTTGCAGATGACACTAAACTCTGTAAGGTAATAAAATCAGAGCAAGATGTAGCTTCTCTACAGAGGGACTTAAATAAACTGGAGGATTGGGCGGCTAAATGGAATATGAGGTTTAACACAGATAAATGTAAGGTTATGCATTCAGGGATCAAAAACAAGAACGCAATCTATAAATTAAATGGAATTAATTTGGGAGAATCTATAATGGAAAAGGATTTGGGAGTGCTCGTAGACAGTAGACTTAGCAATAGTGCTCAATGTCAAGCAGCAGCTGCAAGGGCAAACAAAGTATTGGCATGCATAAAAAGGGGCATAGATGCAAGGGAAGACAGTGTAATTTTACCACTGTATAAATCGTTGGTAAGACCTCATCTTGAATATGCAGTACAGTTCTGGGCACCACTCTATAAGAAAGATAATTTGGAACTAGAAAGGGTTCAGAGAAGGGCGACAAAATTGATAAAGGGTATGGAGTCATTAAGTTATGAGGAAAGGTTAGCCAGTTTAGGCATGTTTACTTTAGAAAAGAGGCGCCTAAGGGGAGATATGATTACTATGTACAAATACATTAGGGGTCAATACAGAGAGCTTTCATGGGAACTTTTTACCCCAAGGACCATACACAGGACACGTGGTCATCCCCTAAGGTTAGAGGAGAGGAAATTTCACAACCAGCAAAGGAAGGGGTTCTTTACAGTAAGGGCAGTCAACATATGGAATTCATTGCCAGAGAAGGTTGTGATGGCAGATTCAATAGATATGTTTAAGAAAGGGTTAGACAAATTTTTAGCGGAAAGGTGTATCCAGGGATACGACCGTTAATTTAAAATAAAGGATAGTAGTGGATATAGGGTAAAAATTGGATTACAATATTGAGTCTGGGGGGATTTTCAAAATTGAAACAGATGGACGGTTGCCTACTCTGGATTAATTTCAAATATAAGTGCAGGATCGCAGGAGATCCAAAATAGGTTGAACTTGATGGACTGGTGTCTTTTTTCAACCTCATCAACTATGTTACTATGTTACTGTTTTTCTAATGGATTACATTTGGAAGCATTGTTATGATGGTCTACGTTAAATTCTGCTAATTAGTCATTTAGGCTTAAATATAAAAATGCAGGACAAATGAGATGTAACAATGCCACTAAACAATTCTATTTTAGGTGTGTTTTGAGATGTCCCAATTTAACAATGTTTTGACGAATACAGATTTTTGTCGAAAGTCAAATGAGGTCCCCAATGCGGAATTTAAATGGTCTGTGATGTTTGTCAAGGCCTTGTGAAGTTCCGGAAGTATTATGGACCTCTGAAGGGTATTCATGATCAGGAGTAGAAAAGAATTGGCCTTAAGATGAACTCCATATATGCAGTTGAAAGGTGATATTCCAGAGGCAGAATATGGAGACCTATAAACAAATTCAGCCCTCAGGAAATGTTCCACCTAATTCTGTAAAAAAAAAAAAAAAAAAAAAAAGAGGTATACCATCTTAAATATTGTTCCATGGTCTGATTAACTCTCTCCATCTGCTCATTCATCTGATGATATGCCGGAAAGAAATTGAGATATCTCCTGAGCAGATTACAGAAGAATTTCCAAAAAGGAGCTTTGAATTGTATCCCCCTTTTTGGACACAATACTCAAATAATGGAGCTAACTTATCAGTGGGAAAACGAGACAGATGTACAAAGTGGACCATCTTGTTAAATCTGTCAATGACCACCCAAATAACAGTTTAGCCTTGGGAACTGGAAATTCACTAATAATTTCATAGGTAATGTTGTGTACAAACTTGTTGCAGGAGAATACTGCATAAGATGGTACAGAGTCCCAAATGTCTTGTCGCCAGGATGGCCACCATACTGATCTGGTAAGGGTAAAGGTCATCATCTCCATACGAGGGTGTTCAGATTGTTTGTTTATGATCATGCAACACTGATAGGACTTGTTATGGGAAACAATCAGGGATAAACAAAAGGTTCTCATGAGTCTCGAGTGGAACCATGCTTTGGTTCTGTCTCAGTCTCAGACAAATCAGTAGCCAGAATTACTGTAGATAGAAGGATTATTATGAGGAATGCTCTCATGAGAAGGCAGTAAGTTCCTAGAGAGTGCATTGACATTTTTGGACCCTGGCCAGTATGTAATAAAAAAGTTAAATCTGGTAAAGAAGAGGGCCCCTCGAACTTGTTTGGGTGTTAGCCTCTTAGCAGAACTGACATATTCCAGGTTATTTTCATCAATGAGAATGATGACCCTGTAAGTTGTACTTGCCAACCAGAGCTACCGTTCTTTCACAGCCCATTTTACTGCTAAAAGCTTCCTGTTGCATAAGTCCTAATTATGGTCAGCAGATGAAAAAAGTTTTAGAGAAGAATAAACAGGGATGGATTTTCTGTGTCTCTGGATCTGTTTGCAAGAAAGTTGCTCCAGCTTCCACATCCAAGGCATCTACCCCAACAAAGAATGGCAGTTATGAATCAGGATGTCGCAAATGAATGCAGAAGTAAAAGCTTTCTTTAAGCGTTCGAAAGCCTGAGGGGACCAGGAAAATGGATCTGTGCCTTTCTTTGCTAGTGCTGTGATTGGTGCTACTATATAAGAAAAGACTGATATGAAAATTCTATAGTTGCTCAAGTACCCAGGAATATTTGATTGGCCTTGATGTTAAGAGGCCCTGCTCAATCCAATATGATGGGATCCATAGAGAAGCCTTCAGCAGATGTAATGTAGTCCAAAAGGATACCTCTGACACTTCAATTTCACACTTTCCCTTTTGGCAAGATGTCCTTTGAGATTAGAGGAATAAATCCTGATATTGCCAATATAAACCACACAAAATGTCCAAAGAAATCATATAAAATGTTATTGATGAGGTCTTGGAACACTGCAGGAAAATTGCATATGCCAAATGACATTACTAGGTACTCAAAATGTACAGAATTGGTATTAAAAGCCCTTTCCTGCTTTTATTTTAATCAGATTGTAGGCCCCTAGAAAGGTCAATATTAGGAAAATTGGTAACTTCCCTAAATTGGTCCAAAAGTTCAGAGATTAATGGAAGTGGATACTGTTTCTTTATAATTGTTTTATTAAGTTCATGGAAGTTAATGCAGGGGTGTGACCCTCAGTCATCTTGAAAACAAAGAAAAATCTGTCTCCAACTGGTGATTTAGAAGGGCGAATAAAACCTTCTCAAGGTTTGATTTTGTGTATTCATCCATAAACTTGGCCTCAATAGCAGATAAAGAATGCAGTCTGCCTTTAGGAAACATAACCCCAGGAACGAGGTCAGAGGCACAATCATATGATATGTGAGGAGGCAGAGTGTATTGAAACATTAACAAATTTTGGTATGAAACAGATAAGTGAACAAAGTCCAAGGTGTTTTGATAAAGTGAAATACTCAAATCACTCCAGCGTACTATCTCTCTGCTTTTCCAATTGATTTCTGGATTGTGTCTAAATAACGAAAGGTATCCCAACATGACAGGAAAACATGGTATGTTGGTGGAGTAGAAAAATTGATGGGAATCCCAGAACGAGGTGCCATTCAAAGAAATTATGCATAGATGAATGAGTGGTAATTGTACGGCCTTAGCAAGTCATAGGCCAGGAAATTACCTGCGGACCTATTATCAATGAAGACTGAGGTATGGCTCTGAGTGGGATAGATAGCAGTCTTGTAGAAAGTTTTAGGGAATTGTGTAGAGTTTCAGTTTTGAGACCTAGGAGAAACAATACTTCATTCCGTAGTTCCTGCTTTACCGATGTCTTACTTTTGTTTGGATAAGAAGTGACAAATGGGTATTAATACCACAATATAAGTACAATCTTAGAGTCCTGTGGCTGTGCTTCTCTTCCAGAGTGAGATGAATTACCCCTAATTGCAAAGGCTCAGAAGAATCCATCACCGTGGAATGAGGAAAAGATGAAGGAGGTACCTGTTGCTTTCTCTTGACAGCTCTCACTTTCTGTGCTCAATCTTGATGGACAGATTCATGAGTGCATCTGACATTTCGGATGAAGGGTATTGCAGAAGGGCATCCTTTATCGGCTCAGATATCCTTCAGGTATACTTCAGAGGGAAGAATGTCTTGTTGTCAGGCACTGTGCCCGCACTCGTCATTGGTGCCAGGGAGGGACGCCTTCCTCTGTCGGCAGCGCTGTCCATTGCTAGGCAGTTGGACGCCATTTTCTCTCCTCAGGAGTGCTGTGCGAATGTGTGCCTACTCGCATCTACGTTTCCTAGCAACGGGAGGCTTCTCTGGTCTTCCTGTCGGCGATCAGCTGATCGGGACGCCGCCTCCCCTGCCACCAATCAGGGAATGAGCTCCACTATATAAACCTGCCTCTAACACTAGGTAGGTGCCAGAGTATCTAAATCTTCCTATGCTCCAGCATTCCAGCCTGTTTCCCTGCTCTCAGACTGACCTCCAGTGTACCGACCCAGCTTTCCCTGTTTCTGCTTCTAGATTTTCTTCTGCCTGATGGCTCCCGCTGTATCTGACTTTTGGCTTGCTTACTTCGATTTGCCTTACCCTTTGACACCACATTTGCCAGTATGGTTTGACCTCTGCCTGCACGACCACGTCTGTTCACCATCCAGTCCGCTGATAGCTAACCTGGAGGTCTGTGACATGCACGTCCCTTGCAGCAAACTCCCTTACGAGGGTCCCTAGCTAAGACTGGGGGCGTGTTTAGACTCCGCACCTCCTAGCTTAGCAGCGCAAATATCAGCAAGTGGCCTTCAATCCCTGTGACTCATGACACTTGTCCAAGAGCACATAATGAAGATTCTGCAAAGTATATCCTATCTGGGTGATAGTACAGGAGGGAAAATGCAGAGAAGAAAGCTTCCAATATCTGTAAGGGCATGATCATGAGGCTTTTAATGAAAAAGGATTGTGGATCTCTGAAGGAGTGAGATAATGTACCAGAGGACACTGGTTGCAAATGGAAATACAATTTACAACTGTTCATGAAGTTGCTGAAGGTACTGCTTGTTGGAATTCCACAATTTGATTTGTTAGCATCTGGACAGGGCTAATAGCAGCAGGCTTATTCTTCATTACTAACACACATCTGAATTTGTTGGCCAGTGATGATAATCACAGGAATACGAGGTGATGTTGTAGTAAAAACAATATGGAGTTTATTGCAGTTTACCACATATAATGATGGTTTGAGCACAAGTATGCTGGATATATCAGTAATCAAAAGACAGGTGAAAACACAAGTTTTGAGATAGTGCAGGGCTGAGTTACAGCCAAAAGACAATGCTGGAATATAACACAGTCTTTGGGATAATGCTGGAGTATAATACTCTTTGTGGCAATGCAAGAATATAACAGTCTTTACTGAGAATGCCCCATAGAGTGAGAAATCATGATTACTATGTATTACTATGTAGAACTATATGAATAGTGTGCAGATGCAAAGCCTGATATCTGGAACCAGCAGACTATAAGTTGCAAAGTCAGGTATTCAGAACCAGAAGAAAATAGTTGCAGAGCACCAAGTACTTTTTATTTTCTGTGCACCTGTCACACCTTTCTAAATGAACGAAAAAAGAGCCCCTGAAATCATTGTGGTAAGTTCCTGCACCCCGGCCCAGGATATTTTCCATAGAGGGTCCATAGCTGCACCAAGGACGACAGTGGAGGTTGTAGCCCCCGCAGAATATATATATATATATATATATATATATATATATATATATATATATATATATATATATGTGTACCGGAGGGTACAGCAATTTCTGCATTATTGAATTGTCATCATCGCTGCTATATCAGAACTGTACTACTGCAAAAAGAAACTGTATCACAATTTATTCAAAGAACCGATACAGAGGATGGAATCCCTCTAGTAATGCTTTACACCAAAACTAAACGGAATATTTTTTATATATATATATATATATATATATATATATATCTACTATATAAATGCCTAGTGGCGTGTGTGAAAAAAAAAAACAAGCTGCAGCGCCACCTGCTGGGCAGAGTTATACACTGACCTTTATATTTCTTGAAGGAGAAGTGACAGTTGGGAGTGGTTGGTGGTTGCCGTGGGTGACAGTGGGGAGTTTTTAACACCTTAAGTAGCTTGATGAAGGATGTGGCGATGAAGATAAAGGATGAGGTGATGGAGAAAAATGATGAGGTGGTGACATGTGGACAAAACCACGTTAAAAAAGGGCGCTTGCGTCGGGAAGTAACGCTCTTCCCCTGAGGAGGCCTGGGCTAGGCCCAATGCATGACAAGAACCTTTTTAACACCTTAAGTAGCTTGATTTGACTAGAATGCATGAGTATCATGCACGGGTTAACTTGTGTGTGTGTGTGTGTGTATATATGTATATATATATATATATATATATATATATATATATATATATATATATATATATATATATATATATATGTGTGTGTGTGTCTGTGTGTATTCTTTTCTATACAACTTTATTCCGTTGTTTGAATATACTTTTGTACACACGTATTGATTTTACTGTATTTGTTGAGTTTACACCTTGTTGCTCTAAACCAGTGCAATGAATTGCATATTTAAATATTTCTCTCTATATATTGTCTGATGAAAAGACCATGTATTTAACCAAATCCTTTTTCCACATACAAGTATTCACCGTGCCCCTGGGGGGTTAAATAATCTCTCATAATTTCAATGGATATTGGGTTTCCTTTTTTGTTCTGTTCCCTTTACCTCCTCCAAAATGGCAAGAAAATACACATATTCCCACACAAACGCCAGTGTAGACAGTCACACCCCCCCCACCCCACCTCACCTCCACCCCCTGCGTTTTAGGTTTTGCTTCTTTTTCTTGACCTGAGAATTATTGTGTATTTAATGATAGAGGCTTTCCTTTGCTTTCATTATTATTATAATTATTGTGGTTGATTTGTACTGTCGAAGAGCAGAGAAACATAAAACAGGGACATATAAGGTACATAATATAAATGCAAAAATTAAATCTAGGATATGGAGGGCTTTGCAAATGAGAGAGGAGCTTACAATCTATTGGTTTTTCTCTTTGTTCCTGACCATTGTACCTTTCTGTCTGATCTAAGTGTCTGTTTTGATCTCACTGTTTAATCTACTGATTTTGTACTTATTCTGTTTGTGCATGACTCCTTCCCTGACATTTGTCGACATTGTCTTGGTCACTAGGTACACGTCAGTGACTATAGCTATGTGCACAAGACCGAAGAAAAACTGAGTATCGGTAAACACGTTAAGTTCTATGTTATAGGGGACTGCTAAATGCAAAAACCATAAATAGCTTGGTTATAGTCGTGTCCTATTGGTGTCACTGGTGAACATTACATAGTGACTCTGAAATAAAAGAATCGCCACCCCACCTTTAAGCTTAGACCTAGCTAGAAAAGTCCTATAAATTCTTGGCTTGCCATTTTAAATAAAATGCGATATCTGTAATTGCAAGCTATACAATTCAGTACAGTGATAGCTTTGAGAAAGTCCTAACAGGTATAGGACAAAACGCGTCAGCAGATTTCACCATCAATTAACACAGCGCTGTGTGAGAAGAAGGAGCTATTTATGCTCGCGGCCTTTTCATCTGTCCTATTTTTTCATTACATCAAAGGGGAACGAATAATACTGTACATTGTTGCCCGGGACACTAAGACGTACGCTTTTGAAGAGCCGCTATGAAACGTTTGTCTGGTTCACTGACCGTTTCCTGTAACTAAGATCCGGATCGGAGAAGCTTCATCCCCTTGACTCTTTTAGGGGCATATTTAATAAAGCACGATAGTGCTTTTAACGGGTAATTAAGGTCCCACAGTGCCCTCCGCAAATTTATTAAGGGGGCATCGCAGCAGATATCATGGATATCTGCTGCTTTGCATTCCTCTTCGTTTTTGGGAGCAGTCACCATTCAACAGAATGGTGACTGCTCCTGGCCGCAATCTAACAAGTCCCGAAAAAACATTTTTTTCGGGAACTTGTCATGTTAATGTACGCCAGCTGCAGCTGGCGTACATCATCCGAATTGAGTAAATCTAATGCTGTCAGCTCTGCTCCGGAGAGCAGAGCTGGACAGCGCATGTGTGGAGGGATCACATGATCCCTCCCTGTCACTCACAGCTCTCTCTCTGCAACTATTGTTGCAGAGACAGAGAGGGGATCTGTGTGCGCATGTCCAGTTCTTGGAACTGGACATGCGCAATTGAAGAGTAAGGAGAAGACCCGAAGACAGCGCTTCCGAAGAGGCAGGTAAGTATGATTTTTTTTTCACAGAAACAGCAGATTATCGGGACTGCTGTTTCTGTACTCCGGTTTTGATAAATTTGAGAAATTAATCATTACTTATCCGTCAGATAAGGATTGATAACCATTTCTCTATTTCAACGATAAATGATAAATGTGCCCCTTAAGGTGCTCAAGGACGTGGTAAGATCTGTTATACATCATATTCCGCTACTTGATTTATGAAGAGTACTTACAAACCTCTATATTCGAGGAAGAGAATACGGTTTTCCAATTTGCATAAAGGAGGAAACCACATACATTTTATATATATGACTGGGTCTTTACAACGGATATACATACCCTTTCTGGATGTTCCTTCTGACTCAGGAATTAGGAACTGAGCGGTGATTATACCAATGGGCTCTCCCCTTCTTGTGCTCCATGTTTTTTATTGTTTTTAATCTTTTTTGAAACATGCATGTATTCTATCTCGGTGCCATCTAGGAATCACAACTTTTTCGAAGAGTGTGTACTTTTTTATTGACATCACACTGACTCATATATGGTCGTTTTTTTGTCTTGTTAGTGACACAGTAGCCACGGAATACACAGTCCACTTTTGTTTCGAATTAGGATAATGAAATACATCTATGTGGATATATTGCTTTTTTAATGACTGCAGTCGATTATGTTATCATTATGTGATATATTAGAAGAATTACACAGTGTGATTATGTTGCTTTAATAAACTCTGTTTATATTCCGGAATTGTTGCCATACTATATCCAACTTATAGTGAACAATTACCAATTAAGGTCTTCCCAGCGCTAGACGTCTTTTTGTGTATGTTTTAACTACTGTTATGGTCTGGTGTACCGTGGTTTAAGCTGCGGGGAAGCCCACGGAGGCCACGTCATCTATCTTTAGATAGAGTTATATCATCTGCTAAGCGCCAGGGTGGTTCCCGAAAGGGGACCGATTTATTACTACAGTGATAGGAAGAGCACAGAAGAGGTGAAGTGGTAGCACAAGGTCATCATTTTAACACACTAATCCTACCCAATCAAGAAATGTGACAGGAAGATCAAGTGTAAAGTTGTTGCTTAAGAGCCTTAAACAATGGTTTGTAATCGACATAATACAGTTGAGAAATCTCAGAGCACAAATATACACCCAGAGCTCCATTTGAACTCAAAGTTGAGTTCAAGGTGTCTCTTTTCAGGTTCAATAGTTACAAAGGCAAGACAATGGCTGACTTTAAAACTCCAGTATCTGTTGATAAAAGGAATCAGGGAATCCCTGATTACCTGATTCCTTTAACAAACCAGTTTCTCTGGTTCAGAAATATGACCTGCAGAGGCCCTCTTTGTTGGTAACTTCTCTTTTCAGCAGAAACACTCGGCATGCACATGGAGACATTGGTCACCATAGAGAAGGCAATGAGACTCATTTATATGCCATTCTGGGCTTTGGTGATATTTGATCATAATGGGATATATAATGACTAAATATGTAAACATGATGAGATAGCATACAGAAGTTGTGCTGTACGGTGTTTTATGTTAGATTTTGATGTACATTGTTTTATGTATTATATTGGAGTAACAATGACGTGCTGCAATGGATTGTTCAAGGATATTGTACATGATGGGCCTGTTTCATTAAAGAAAGTAAGGCAAAACAATGAGTACGTTTTCTCCTTGGCAAAACCATGTTACAACGCAAGGGCTGCAAAGTAATGTCTTTTTTTTCGTGTAGCACACAAATACTTGATAGCTTATTTTTACACTGAAATGTAAAATTGACCTAGGATATGTCATACCCCAACTATAAATCTATCCTCACATTTTAAATTTACCCCACCCCCCTTCAATGCAACATGGTTTTGCACAGGTGCTAAGTTACTTATATTTTTTTTTGCTTTACTTTCCTTAATGAATCAGGCCCAATATATTTAAGTGACATTACTACATTGTACTTAGAATAGATTGTACATGTCTGATACTGCGGGGAATAGTGGGTATTCATTAATACTGTGATTATTGTTTGTATTGGCTGTAAAGTTGTATATTACACAATGGTATATGGATTACTGGCAGTGCATTATGGCAGTGCAGTATCTTGTTGGTGAAACACAAGGAGTTTGTGCATATAATAGAACTGGTGTTTGATATGGAGTTTTGATGATGAGAGTGGGGTGCCCCAAAGCCCTATTAAACAGCACAGGGGAAGTGCATAAACGCTTTAAAAATGCAGGGCTACAAGGGGTTACTAGAGGCTGAGGAAGACACAGTGGGAATGACAGTTGACAGTTGAACTGAAAGGACGTACCCAGGAGGATGTGCAGGAAGGAGGAGTGTGTGATATAGCAACAAGAAAGGGGAAGCTGACATGAGAGACTGATCTGCTGCTGGAATTGGTGACATTGCCAGCACACACGGCTGGAGAACGGCTGGGGACACACAGAACCTGCAGAACCTTTTCAAGGTAAAATCCTAGCCTGCAGTGTACTGCACACACCTCAGTGTCAGAGGGAAGAGTGATGAGAGAACAGCGCCATCTTGTGACTGAATTGAGCAACAGTCTTGTGTTTTGTTATAATCTTTAACACTGCCTACAGTTTAACATCTACCTTTTAGAGAGAAAGTACAGAGACTTAATCGGGATTATTAACCCTTCTGGAAACCTCTGCAGGATATTTAAACACTACAAAATTCCTGTGCACAGTTCAACCCAGGACTGAGTGTAAAATATGGTAACGTTACCAGGGATAATATTGGTGCACCAAATGTTTTAGATGATGTTAATGTTAAGTGATTTACCTAAAGATTGATTTATTGATATTGAAGATGTTATCGCTATTGTGCCTTATACTCGCCAGGTGAATATTATATGTTAAATGCTATTGTGCTCTATGCTAATCAAACGATTATTTTGTCATTACCATTAAGCTGAAGGGGTCAGTGGCGCGGTGGCTTACCAAAATCATTCTTAATAAACCCAAGTTGTTTGACCAATCCTTGTCCCTTTCATTGAGGTATTTATCTCCTGACTACCGGATATCCGAACAGAAAAGAACCTGACTCGTGTCTGGAAGACAAGGTAAGGGAAGGAAATCCCATCCGTCTCGACCACCACAAGAGCACATTGTTGGCAAAGCCAGAATGGAGTGTGGCAAAGTTGTGTAGACACTCCCCTCCCCCTTTCTCACACATACCTAGTACAAAGGGATGTGTTATGGGACAGTGTGTGCTACGAACTTGTGATTACTGTACTGTATTACTGTTGATTGGAGGAGCTAAATATATTATATGGAAGTATGTTATAGATGATTTGTAGAGATGAATATATGGTTAATTAGGAGTTTAGTAATGGCTATAGTCACTAAATTATGTGAAAAAACAATAGCTACACGCTTGTTTTGTTAGATCAGCATCATATTGAAGTTATAAATGTTGTTTAATCTAAGATTTAGGTTCCTGATTGCTGAAGAAGTACATTTCCTATAATAACAGTAGAATGTTTCCTTCAGCCCTTTTGTAGAATTTAATTGTCAGAAACCACTCCATATACCATAAACCGCAGGCCATCAGCTGATGGGTCCATGTTGGGCCATTGTCTATTTATGCATCATCCTTTGTTATAACAATGGGGTAGGGAAGGAGGGCAGAGAGAGACAGAAGGGAAAACAATAATAACATACACCTAAATAATACACGATAGACAAGTCTCTACTGATCCAGAAAAGACCATTTCATACGGCCATCTCTAAATGAAAGTAAGCAGCCTAAATCTCAATCTAATCTAATGGTCTCTGCAATCACTCACCATCATAGCTAAGCATATAATTATTTGGTAGGGAGAGGTGACAAAGCCAATATATTATGCAAAGCGTGATGACTAATACAGACCAGATCATACATACCAGATCATATGTGCTATGAGTACCTATGAGGACAGTGATCCCAAAGACATTCACACACAGTAAGTTCTTCATGGGGAGGTGTCCAAGGGTCTTGCTGGAATATAGATAGAGGTGGGGGGGGTGCAAGTCGGGCTCCTTTCAGATGGGCAGTACACAGACATTCTCTTCAAGTACCAATCTTTATCCCTTGATAAATGCAAAATAGAGGTGAGGTATATTATTAACCAAAGGGAAGCCCTACTGATACCTTATGCCTCTTTTAGTAGGAGTATCTAAGCCAGGATTAAGATCCCATCTACTGGCAGTATGCTGAGAGAGAGCTTTGGAAAATGTGGAAAACCACATCCTGAAAAGTGACCTTAGTGCGATATAAACCTAATGAACGATTGAGGGGTTCCTAATATTTCATCTATGCTCACAAGGCCCAGTGGGCTCTATCCATGTGCAGCTGCTCAACACTTAGGAATGTACTGGAGGCATAACAAATTGAGTTAAGTACTGATCCACGATGGTAATCTCGTTCAGGATACCTTTACCTACTCTTAAAGTATCTATACTAGAACCTATTTTCAGCAGCTTCTTGTGCTTCCATTAATGCTGACACTTTTGTGAATAAAAATCAATGACCGTATCAACCGTCTTGCAGTAAGACTGGAGTTCCTTTACCTTCTGGGCAGCAGACAGTCACTGTCCCAAATCTATCACCTCTACTTTTTCCTCTTTGACAACACTGTGGAGAGTAGAATCCATTTCCTGTTCTATAGTCATGGTGCTTTCTAGTTGTACATGTGTTCCCTGATAAGCATCTGCATGTTAGTCCCACAGTGGCACTATGTTGGGCCTCAGTGCCAGTGTCCTCTTTAATCAGTCAGCTTACCCCACTAAGAGACAACTCTGACCTTCGGACCCATCCAACAAGAATCCAGGTCTGTTAGTCATGGTTTGTAAACTGTAATGTGTGCGGACAATCTCCCCACCAGCCAGGCTCAGCCCCCAGCAGCCATCTATTCTATATTATTGCTTGCCTCAGTGTGGGATGGGACATTTGGACTTCTTTGTCCCAAATTATCTTACAGACCTGTAACTCAAACCAGTGATTACAGTCCTCCCGATCATCTTATGCTTTATGTAGTTATCCTTTTGTGCCCCCAGCAGACAATGCTGCAAAGTTAATATGAAGCTTTAGGAGCAAGGATCAAAAAAAGGACTGTTATATTATTATACTATTAAATACACACATGTCGCGTATTATATATAACTATACTCAGTGGCCAGTTTATTGGGCACAGCTTTCTAATACTGGGTAGGACCACCATTTGTCCACAGAACAGCCTGCATTCTTCAAGGCATTGATACCTTAAGATGATGGAAACATTCTTTAGAGATTCTGGTCCATGATAGCATAACAAAGTTGCTGCAAATTTGTCAGCTGCACATTCATGCTGTGAATATCCAGTTCCACCACATCCCAAGGGTGCTCTATTGGATTGAGGTCTGGTGACTGTGGATGCCATTGAACTCATTGACCTGTTCATGGAACTAGCTTGAGAAGACATGTGCTTTATGACAAGGCACATTACTCTGTTGGAACTAGCCATTAGAAGCTGGGTAGACTGTGGCAATAAAGGCATGTACATGGTCAGCAACAATAACAATCCTCAGACATTTAAACAATGCTCAACTGGTTTTAAGTGATCAAATGTGTTTCAAGAAAACATTATCCACATCGTTACACCACAGCCAGCAGCCTGTACCATTGACACAAAGCAGGATGGATCAATGGATTCATGTTGGTTATAAAAAATTCTGACCCTACCATCTGCATTTCGCTGTATAAATCTATAATCATCAGATCAGGCAACATTTTCCCAATCTTTAACTGTCCAGCTTAGGTGAGCCTGTGCCCACTGTAGTCTCTTAGCTGACAAGAGTGGAATATGGTATGGTCTTCTGCACTGTAACCTATCCACTACAAGGTTCAACATACTGGATGTTCAGATATGCTCTTCTGCATACCGCTGTTGTAATGAATGGTCATATGAGTTAGTGTTGTGTCCTGTCAGCTTGAGCCAGTCTGGCCACATTCCTCTGACCTCTCTCATTAACAATACATTGTACTTACAAGCTGGTACACAAATGAATTTGAATGAACTGTGAAACAATAATATTAACATGATTATTATTTGTATTATTATTACTATTATTATGAGTAAATATTGTATACTGTGCTATTTTATACACAGATTAGATTTTTTTCAGCACACTATCCTGTCAAAGCTTAAAAATCTCATTAATGTTTGCACAATCTCACAACAATAATGCTCTTATGTGACTTCACAGGCTGTGGATAAGATACTTGAGTACAACTACTTTTGCGACCACATGAAGGAATGAGACAATCCCTCTAATTTGAGCAGCCTGAAAAACATAACGCTAAAAGGTTAGTTTAATGAGGAGTCCACCCTGAGGGGCTGTTATCACAAACTGTAGAATATTTCCTAGCAAGTTAAAGTATAACACTATGATTTCTAAATTGCTCAGCTTAGAGGAAACAGTGAATGAAATTGTTTTCATTAAGAGACAAAGTTTGGAGCAGATGCATATAGAGGGCGTTCAGTCCTTTTACAAGAGGGTGATAGGTCTTTTCTCTCTGCAAGAAGAATTGGATTGTCCAGCACTTCTGAGACATCAGAGATCTGGTCTCGTCCTTCAATTGTCCTATAGATATATATAGTGGTCGCAGTGAGCTGGTATACAGTAGTATGCCACTACTTTTACTGCTTTGATCGTAAAACTATCAAATTCTATTCACTTACTTTTTCCATACTGCCACTACTAAATTTCCTGTTTGGCCACTGTGTATATATATTTATATATCCTTTATTTATATATAGTTTATTCCTTATTTTATAACACTAATATCATTATAATATTAATAGTAATGGGACCAAGATATAAAGGTTTATGTTATGCCACACAATAGTGCCCCATGTTCACACTATGCCATATATTTGTACCCCAGATCATATTATGCCTCAAACCTGTGCCCCCCACATAGTTGTGCCCCCAATTTAGGTTATCCCTCACACTTTTGCCCCCAGTTTCTGGTATCACACACACTTGTGCCCACAGTTCCTGGTATCCCTCACACTTGTGCACCCAGTTCCTGGTATCCCTTACACTTGTGCCCCCAGTTCCTGGTATCCCACACACTTGTGTCCCCAGTTCCTGGTATCCCACACACTTGTGCCCCCAGTTCCTGGCATCACACACACACTTGTGCCCACAGTTCCTGGTATCCCTCACACTTGTGCCCCCAGTTCCTGGTATCTCTCACACTTGTGCTCCCAGTTCCTGGTATCCCATACACACTTGTGCCCCCAGTTCCTGGTATCCCACACACTTGTTCCCCCAGTTCCTGGCATCACACACACACTTGTGCCCCCAGTTCCTGGTATCCCTCACACTTGTGGTCCCCGTTCCTGGTATCCCATACACACTTGTGCCCCCAGTTCCTGGTATCCCTCACACTTGTGCACCCAGTTCCTGGTATCACACACACACTTGTGCCCCCAGTTCCTGGTATCCCTCACACTTGTGCACCCAGTTCCTGGCATCACACACACACACTTGTGCCCCCAGTTCCTGGTATCACACACACACTTGTGCCCCCCAGTTTCTGGTATCACACACAAACTTGTGCCCCCAGTTCCTGGTATCCCACACACTTGTGCACCCAGTTCCTGGTATCACACACACACTTGTGCCCCCAGTTCCTGGTATCCCTCACACTTGTGCACCCAGTTCCTGGTATCACACACACACTTGTGCCCCCAGTTCCTGGTATCCCACACACTTGTGCACCCAGTTCCTGGTATCACACACACACACTTGTGCCCCCAGTTCCTGGTATCCCTCACGCTTGTGCACCCAGTTCCTGGCATCTCACACACACTTGTGCCCCCAGTTCGTGGTATCCCACACACTTGTGCCCCCAGTTCCTGGTATCCCACACACTTGTGCCCCCCGTTCTGGTATCACACACACACACACTTGTGCACCCAGTTGCTGTTATCCCTGATACTTACCTCTGGAGTCAGAATTAGCGCAGGGGTCGGCAACCCCCGACACGTATGCCAGACATGGAACGCGGACCACTTCTGTCTGGCACACTGATCTCCGGAGCTGTCAGACTAAAGCTGCTGAAAATGACTGAAACAGAGCTGCTGCGCATTCACCCATCTTCAGTTTCTTTATCCTACTGAAGATGGAGCTCGGGGTAACAGACAGAAGTGGTCTGCGTGCCAAACCCTGTCCTATACTATACGAAGGACAGTGCATTTTAGGCACATTCCAAGCAATGTAATAAAAAGTGGCATGTCTTAGGGATTTGAACTTCATGTTTACTTGATACATGAGGTATCTCTGGTAGCAATCCATCATCACAGACCCACTCCTTATACCATAGTTAATCACAATAAATATTACAATGCACCCAGGAGTTTTCCATCCCCTTTAAGAAAGAATTTACTCAGGTTAATACACATTCCCCACTTTACTTGGCAAGGCATTCAAGTACATAATCTTTACATCCTTTATGCTTCCTATTTGTTTTCACAATAACAATTGTGTACGTAACAAATGTATCAAGTAAACGAAAAGTGACCTATTCTCATAGCTTGGACACAAAAACATAATATAAGAGTTACGCAAAATGTTTCTTATTACATTAAAAAATACTACATGTGAAAAAAATAAATAAAAGCATATTTATATAGTTGAAATGTCAGACAAAAACTGTTACTCATGGTGAACCCACCCTAGCTTTGCATGCTGACAGAAAGTGGAGATCAATTATTAAATAATTTGTTGCAAATGTTCCCCCATTGGTGAGATTAATACCAGTTTCCATATTTGTAATGCACCAGAACATATAAAATGTTCATTCTTTTAATGACCCATCATTTTAGTGCTGGCGTTAAGTGTCAATAAATATTTCTGCCAGTTTTCATTCCTCTCTTTTACTAGTCACTAAACGACTTTAAAAACTGCTGCCTTACAGACCTTAGTAACTGTGCAACCACACAAAGGTTTGTGCTTGAGAGGGAAATCTTTTCAGAGAACCGTTTATATGTATGATATAGTTTACACATCATTGATGCAAGGACAGAAATTCTGCAATCACAGATCTCCTATGACAGATCATCAATATGATCAAAAAATATAATCCTAAAATGTATGTACTTGTAAAAACTAGAGATGTTCACTGACCCCTGTGTTTTGGTTTTGGATCTGGAATAACTTCGTGTTTTGGTTTGGCAAAACCACCCTTGTGTGTTTTGGTTTTGGATCCCTTTTTTTTTATTTTCTAAAATCACATAATTTTGGCTTTTTTTTTGTTCCTACATTATTTTTAACCTCAATAACATTAATTTCCAGTCATTTCCAGTCAATTTTTGTCAAGTGACAAGAACACTGCTACCCCTCCTGTTTCTGTATGAGCATGACACTGACCAATGGCACTGGAGAGTGACAAGAACACTGCTACCCCTGTTTCTGTGTGAGCAATGGCGCTGGATATCTTGGGGAGGGAGGTACTTATGGAATCCAAAACCCGCAAGATCCAACAATGCAACAATGACGTTTGGCCTTGATTCGGATCTGAAGACGTGTGAAAGTACCAAGCCTGCTCACAAGCCTACTCGGATCCCCTAAGTTCGGGTGGGTTCGGTTTCAGACAATCGAGTCCGAGAATCTCTAGTAAAAACGTGTGATGACATTTAGGTTCTCCATTCTTTGTGTACATAGAATGGAGAGTAGATCTAGTAGTGAAAGTATAGGCAGATGCTCACTGTTTTCAACCTCTGAGGTCATGAAAAAATTGTGGCTCAGTTAAAGGACGCTGCTGCCTGCAAACCAGTAAACCCCCACACCTTAAATACATAGGGCCTGATTCATTAATGTGCGTATCTAACGATTTTGAGTGTATCGTACGCAAAATCACTATGCGCATGCCCAGAACCAGACCATATGCAAGTAAATGCAGCCATGTCTGCTCAGTCTTCCAGCGCAAAGGACACTTGCTACAGCCTGCATTTTCGGGAGCGAACGGAGTGGGAAGGAGGGCGTTTGGCCATAGTCAATGTACAGTAAGTCAATGTCATAGTCAATGTCTCCTAAAGTTGATGCAGTTGCGGGATCGGGGCACCACCAGTGCAGAGCATGCTCAGGAATGGCAGCAGGCAGGTGTGAGTGCATCTGCACGTACAATGAACTGAAGACTTTTGGAGGATGGCCTGGTGGTGTCAAGAAGGCCAGCAAAGAAGCCACTTCTCTCCAGGAAAAGCATCAGAGACAGACTGATATTCTGCAAAAGGTACAGCAATGGGACTGCTGAGGACTGGGATAAAGTCATTTTCTCTGATGAATCCCCTTTCAGATTGTTTCAGATCTGGAAAAATGCTTGTCCGAAGAAAGAAAGGTGAGCGCTACCATCAGTCCTGTGTCATGCCAACAGTAAAGCATCCTGAGACCATTCATGTGTGGGGTTATTTCTCAGCCAAGGGAGTGGGCTCACTCACAATTTTGCCTAAGAACACAGCCATGAATAAAGAACGGTACCAAAGCATCCTCTAAGAGCAACTTCTCCCAACCATCCAAGAACAGTTTGGTGACGAACAATGCCTTTTCCAGCATGATGACGCACCTTGCCATAAAGCAAAAGTGATAACTCAGTGGCTCGGGGATCAAAACATCGAAATTTTGGGTCCATGGCCAGGAAACTCCCGAGACTTTAATCCCATTGAGAACTTGTTGTCAATCCTCAAGAGGCGGGTGGACAAACAAAAACCCACAAATTCTGACAAACTCCAAGTATTGATTTGGCAAGAATGGGCAGCCATCAGTCAGTATGTGGCCCAGAAGTTGATTGACAGAATGCCAGGGTGAATTGCAGAGGTCTTCAAAAAGAAGGGTCAACACTGTAAATATTGACTCTTTGCATAAACTTAATGTAATTGTCAATAAAAGCCTTTGACACTTATGAAATGCTTGTAATTTTACTTCAGTATACTATAGTAACATCTGACAAAAAGGTCTAAAAACACTGAAGCAGCAACCTTTGTGAAAATCAATACCTGTGTCATTCTCAAAACTTTTGGCAATTACTGTAATAGAACTCAGCAGACCAACACCCGAATTAATCAGTGCACTTATCTTCAGATCCATTTCCTGTTGAATTCAGGAGTATGCAGAGCCGATTTACGTGCGTTTTTAAACAGATGCTCGTTACGCTGAGAAGGCTCATCTTGAGAATCAGGCCCACAATCTCCATTCCTTTTAATGTAATTTACAAATGTTGTTCTGCACTGCGTTTAGCATGTAGATAAATACAAGTCGTATTATGGAGCTTAGAACACACTGAGCAAAAATTACCCAAGTTCAACCAGCTTTTCCATGAGAAAGAGCAATAGTTTGAACACCCATAGTTGATGGCATACTAAGCCGTAGGCTGAGTCATGTAATTATGAAGACCTCTTCACAAATGGTATTTATGCTGTGGGCCTGCATGATCATCTTAATCTGTAAAAAAAAAAATTTTTCAAAATTAAGGTATTTGAAGTGATTCATCAGAAAAGCATCTGTGATATTCTGTGTGGGTTACGTCTAAAATACAAATTGTGGGGCTGATTTAGAGTTCAGAGCAAATGCTGCTACTGTGGAAAAGACATTTTGTGCTGCATGAAGGTAATTGGAAATGTACAACCTGGGAAGGAGTGGCCTAGCTGCACTGTAAAACGCTGGCTAAATCAGAGCTGACCAGTATGTGTGTACAGCATACAAGATCATGCAGTATTTGTCCTGCATGATTAAAAAAAAGATGTTTGCAATGGCATCACTTGCAGTGTCACATGGTTTGCTAAACTGTACAGGCCTGATTCATCCAGGGATGTGTCTGCTGATTTTGAGCGTTTCGTATGCAAATTCACTCTGCCCATGCCCAGAACCGGACCATACTTCAGTAAACACAGCCCTATCTGCTCCGTCTCCGAGCGCAAAGGACACTTACTGCAGCCTACAAATTCGGGGAGTGAACAGGGTGGGGAAGAGGCCTGTTTTTTTGTTTTTGTTTTTTTGTAGTTGTTTTTTTTTTAAATACCTTTTTTAACATTCATACCTTAATTATTAACTGGTGGCAATAATTATTTTTTTTTTCCTGTGCATTCTGTTGCAAATTTATAATCCACATACGTTTTTGGATGTATTGTGCAGTGTTTTGTGTACTTATCTAGAGATCCGTGAATACAGGAGTGCGCAGAGTTGATTTATATGCATTTTAAAACAAACGCACGTTGCGCTCAGTATGCGTGCCTTGATGAATCAGGCCCTAAATTTGCATCTATCTCAAAACCAGCCCCTCTATGTGCACCCCTAAGCAGGCTCAGTAACTTCTAAATAAACTGAATAATTGTATCCTGAAAAAAAAAATCGAATTTAACACACCGTTAAATATGTTTACATTTTGCATGAATTGTTTGCAATGGTTTATAGATGACTTTTGTGGCATATGTTTTATACTTACTCTGTGGCTGGTTGATTTGGTCCAGGTGAGATGATTACTCATACTTGCCAACTCTCCCGGATTGTCCGGGAGACTCCCGCATTTTGCGAGAGTCTCCCGGACGAGTGTGGCAATCTCCCTGATAGGAAGGGGGAAAAATTTAGTTTAAACGCCGCGATTCACCCGGAATCGCAGCGTTTAGCCCCGCCCCCACTGTAAAATGACGCGATTTGCGTCATTCCGTCACGGGGGCGGGGCCAAAATGACGCGATTTCGCAGCCCCGCCCCCTGCACGCCCACGTCCCAGCCGGCATCTCCCGGAAAAAGAAAAAAAAATGTTGGCAACTATGTGATTACTTCAACTCTACATTACAGTATCTCACCTTAAACTGTTATCTCTGCTAAGCCCCTGCCCAGTCAGTCATCCCCAGAACCTGGGTACATCATTTGTGTCCCTTGTTAGTGGGATAAGGAAAGAGAAATATGTCTGAAACTGGAATGGGTGAACATCATGAGGCACAAATACAGTGGTCACAAATTGCCTAAGTCAGGATCATTGAACTACTGGTAACTGTGCATAAAGGTACTGTAACCTACAACCATGAATCAGACCATTGTTGTTATTCCTTAAATTTCAATATATGTGACAAGGTGAAAATGATGACAAGGGGAGAGTGGAGCAGGCATACGTGACTTATGTTGTATACAAAACTGAGATTTTCTTCCTTAATTCATCTCCCATAATTCCACTGTTTTAAGTATTGAGTGGTTCTCTTTCCCTTACAATGTCTGTTCCAGTATCTCGGTCATTTCATCATATTGTTCATTCTTCCTGTTCTGCATAATCAGTTCATTTAATTTTTTTCTCTATTTTACATAAACATTGTTTGCTTTTACTAATCGCCTCTCTCTCACATCCTCTTTAAACCTTGCTTACCACGCTCTCACCCTGCAGACTTGTAAACTTCATTATATGTTTTCACTGTTTTATCCCAGGTCCAGCAAATAAAATCCCCCATTGGCTAGTTCCTCTACAGACAGCATTTTCACGTACGGTATATCACACAATCATATCCTGCTTCCTTTCTGCAGCATAACCACTGGGGTTTTATAAAGCGATCTGCCATATCGCCACTACTCCTACTGCCTTCATTCTAAAACAATAGAATTCCATTCACTTACATTCCCATTACATTTTCCATACCGCCGCTTCTAAATTTCCACTTTGACCACTGAGCGTAACACTTTAGACCAATCTGTTTGTCATTTTCTACATTTCTATTTTCTTAAATTCATTTTTACCCATTGCTGTTGAAATCAGTTATAATCTTGCATCAACTGTCTACCAGCCTGTTGTTAATCTATTATGCCTAGACTTTAACATGTATTTCTTAATTATCATTATTTAATCTCTATACCACTGTCTGCCAGGCAGTTATTTGCTCTAATTGTTTAGAATCCTCCCATTGCCAGTAAAGTATATTCCTTGTTTCCTTCTTTAGTTTTTAACCCACAACTGTCATAACTGTCAGACAAAAGTCACCATTCTCAGCATTATTATGGTAGAATTCTCAGGATCTCAAATTCTTCTCACAGTAAAACCTATCTATTAATTTAGCTCCTTCTAGAGCACACAACAAAATAATGATTCTAAGATGACATTTACTCATTTTATTTACCTTTACTTAAAATCATACAATGTCCCTTTTCTATTCACAGAACTTTAGACTATTTCATTTATTAACAGGAATATTCAACCGTTCAGTTTTCTCTACATTCTTTTCTCATAGTATCATGTCCATTGTTACCTCACTTAGTTCTAATTTCATAACCGTGCCCTCCAGCATCTACCATAGCGTTCCCAGGCCGTAAACTTCTGATAGACTGTCATCATTCTGTTAAAATGTTAACTCCTGCCATGCTACAACACCCATCAACATTGCTTAAGCCAATAACAAAAAATTTACTTTTCAGTTTATGTTCCTCTTAAGACACCACGTGCTATAATTCTTAGCATTTAAAAATACATATTTTCCCAATCATCATTTGATTCCACTAACTCAATTCTCAAGCCTGTTTGTATGAATTGTGTGACTAGGGAATATAAAATAAATCACTTATTCCCCCAGTCTATTATTTGATCTGTATATCGGTTTTTATTGTCCTTTATTTTAATTTCTTTGTTCAGTTTCAATATCCCTGTTCAGTCATTCCTATTATTCATACACCTGTTTTCCTAGACCTTATTTGGTGCATATATCAATGATTGCAGTGCCATCAGTTACTTTGTATACACATTACAGAATAAAGGTAGATCATTTAGACTGTAAGGTTTCAGTAGGTCAGGGACTGATATGAATGATTACATATTCTCTGTAAAGCACTGTGTAATATGGCGGCGCTATATGAATAAACAATATTAATAATAATATCATGCATTTGATTTTACATCCATTTACCATACTTTGCATGTATACTTTTTTGCTAGAAATTTATTCGATTTGCATACACACTTTCTGAGCCCTTACTAGATAAATATATCCATAGCTCAGTCTTTAACTTGATTGACATACTCATTTTCCTGTTTCCTATTTCAATGTCCTTTATGCAATTCATGTAAACATTTCCCAAGTCTTCAGATTCAAATACCAGTTTTGCAAATCCTTTATTCCATTCATATACCCATCTCTCAGGTCTAGATTCCATATCACATAGCTTTTCTCCAGTGCTTTATTTAATTTCTGTATTTCTTTACCCAGTCCTTCTTTAAAATCCATACACGTTTCCTTAGTTTTTTATCTGAATCAAATACCGCTCTCTAATCCTTTTGATTCATATACTAGTTTCCGGTCTTCTATTTCCGTTTGACACTTGTTTTACCACAACCTTTATTTGATTTATATACCTGTTTTTCAGCCTTCAATTTCTTTTAAATAACCACCCCCACTCCTTATATAATGTATATTAATGTTTTCATTTGATTCATATAAACAGTCTATCAGCCTGGTTTATGTTTGGATATGCGTCCGTTTGCGTAGCATGTCTTGCGTGATTCCACACTGCGCATGTCCAGAAACTAATGTTATGTCAATGAATGTAATTGCATCCAATTCATCTCTGTATGCAGACATGTAAGCTGTCATATACACAGACAAACACAGACTGACACACAGGATCAAACACAGATATGTAAACTGCCATATACACAGACTCACACATACACAAACACACACAGGATCAAACACACATACATGTAAGCTGTCATATACACAGACACATACACACATTCTTACCTTCTTCTGCTGCCTCCTGCATTACCCCCATGCTGGCTGTGTGGGAGGAAGGGGCGGGGCTAAACTGCCGGCAGAGAGCTGTGCTCACACAGCAGGGGACAGCAGGGGACTGACTGGGAGACGATACTCCCAAGCTACAAGCAGTAGTGGGGCCAGCCACTGTAATCACACAGCATCCCAGGTAGGACAGGGGTTTCTGGGGACTAGGAAACCCCCCCTGCGTGCGCCCATGGTATGCAAATCACTTACTACTCCCTAGGACTTGATAGGCAGATTACCATAGGCCATGTACAGCAAGGGTGTTCGATGAAGATGCAGATGAAAAAATCTTGGTTTTGTAGTACGGTTGTTTTCCGACGTATGGTTTGCACCTGCTCCAAGGCAGGTGTAAGTGATGGATTATAGTGATGACCAACCACGGCATTGCCTTTCACAACCAAATAGGATGATTGCCAATTCTCCTACATATCTGACACAGCTTTTCTTATCAAACACTATATAAGACCATTGGACAGAGACGCCAATTGTGCCTGTAAATTTCGTGTTAATGAAGTTTGTGAAAATGTAACACATGCAGCTCAGTAGCTACAAGCAGCATTGTAAAAGCATTTTATATTATGTTTTAAGCATTTACATAGGTTAGCAGTGGCAGATTTTTTTTTAAATGTTCTATGATCCTCTATAAACATTTGCATAGGCTAGCGTTAGCTGTTATTTTTGTTTAAAAAATTTTCGATCCTTTATAAACATTTGCATAGGTTGTTGTTGTTTTCTTTTCTCCTTTATATAGTGTATACGTGTATATTTGTTGTCAATATATATGTTAATATTTATTTTTTCTCATTTTCTTTCAAAGGAGACAAGGCGTACTCTTGCCGACAAGAGATTGCATACAATTCCGCACTTTAATTTTTAATTTTTATTTTTTAATTTAACTTTCTTTAATCAAAGAAACGGACACGTATCAGTAATTACATATGAGCCAGCAGTTTAAATCATTATTAATAGCCATAAAATACAAATCTGACAAAAAAGCTGTAATCCACTAGGGGTTGCACGTGAAGGCTCGGAGGGCCGCCTGTGGCCTTAAGATAATCTGTTGACCATCACTGCATTACAGCAACATTTATTTATAAAGCAAAGAACATATTAATTCTAAAAAGTATGTGTGTATGTACATTTGTGTTCTATCTATATATCTATGAGATGTAACAAATATATTCAAATAATCATTTGTAGCAGTTTTTCCAGAACACTGTCATCGCTGCAGATAGGAGCAGACAAGGGAGGAGGCCAGAGAAGACCACCAGGAGAAAGCAATGCAGGGGCCCCTGGAGGAGGCTCTGCAGGAGCCCCTGGAGGCCCAACTGAATGGCCAGGAGGAGGTGGGAAGCCCAGCCCAGGACCCTGAAGAATGTAAGTATCTTGATTTAATAAAATAGTATATTTTATCATATTGTTTATGTATAAAAGTATAGGCCTGACAAAATTTTTATATAAATGTAGCATCTCTGAACTCCGTAGAGCTTAAGAAATGTGGGACCAAACTACACCCCTGTTATAATGTTGTAATGTTTAAATTTTTCTTATTATTTTTTTTACAACTGCAGAACAAACACTGCTGCCTATTCTGGCTGGGAAAATGTAAAATAAAAAGAGGAAATTGCAAAAATATTTTGCAGAATTTGAAAAAAAATATATTGTTAATGTTATTTTTTTCAAATTTGTTAAATTTTTACATTTTCTATATTCTTATATAAAAGTTATGTGTTCAAAAGAAAAATGGTTTGTTTGTTGATTTATTTATTAACCACAAATGTGTAATAATGAGATATATTTTATAATAAACCATGTGATAAGGGGGTAATCTTTAGCATGTAGATTACAAATGTAACCAAGTTCTGTTAATGTTTATAAACTTGGTTGTCAAATCAGTTACTAAAAGCTAAAGGCATTGGGTCACATTTTCTAACAAAGAAATGTAATGTTGATTCATTCTGATCTGTAAATAAATTAAAAACTATATATATACTTTCTATGTGTTATTTAATTTAATGGGTTCTCTTTATCAATTTTTATGACTTCGATTAAGATCTGAACACATTTATGTAGAAATTCTGAACATTCTAACGGGTTTACAAACTTTCTAGCACCACTATACTGTACTATAAACTGTTATTTCTGTATCTTATTGTCTACCATATCCACTTAAAGTCAATTTCCTGTTAGTTTTCCCTAAATTAAATTTACTACTAGTTATCTATTTAGCATTTCTTCTCCAGCCATAGTCTAAAGACAACTGTATAGAAAATGAGAGAATTGATGAATTGGGATGAAGGAATCACGTGGAGCCAAGGAATCAGTGATCAACCTTTTATGGAGACTTTTGTTGGTGGCTGTGACAATAGACCTGCCATGTTGTGCTAGAAAAAAGTTAAAACAGTCCTGTCATGAAAAGTTGGGTGAATTCTTTTGAATGACTTATGCAACTGTTTGGGTCTGATTTAAGGTTGAAGCAGATGACCCATAGTCTGACATTGAATATCCATAACCTAGACTACAAATTGGCATTTTCCATGTTTTCAAAAATAGTTCCCAGGAGGAGGCCAAGGTCTTCAGTGGTTTCATCCCATTGGGCAGCACGGTGGCTTAGTGGTTAGCACTTCTGCCTCACAGCAGTGGGATCATGGGTTCGATTCCCGACCATGGCCTTATCTGTGAGGAGTTTGTATGTTCTCTCCGTGTTTGCGTGGGTTTCCTCCAGGTGCTCCGGTTTCCTCCCACACTCCAAAAACATACTGGTACGTTAATTGGCTGCTAACAAAATTGACCTTAGTCTGTCTATCTGTGTGTGTGTGTGTGTGTTAGGGAATTTAGACTGCAAGCCCCAATGGGGCAGGGACTGATGTGAATGAGTTCTCTGCTCTGTACAGCACTGCGGAATTAGTGACGCTATATATAAATAAATTATGATGATGACAGGGTAAGCTTTCTTTTCCTTCATGCCCTGTTGCCATTTCTTCCCTCATCGATACCAGGACAACATATTGCCTCCAGTCACTTAAGTTCCTTTAGGGCTAGATTTACTAAGCGGCGGGTTTGAAAAAGTGGGGATGTTGCCTATAGCAACAATCAGATTCTAGCTTTCATTTATTTAGTACTTTCTACAAAATGACAGCTAGAATCTGATTGGTTGCTATAGGCAACATCCCCACTTTTTCAAACCCGCAGCTTAGTAAATCTAGCCCTATGTCTCTTATCCCATCCACCTAAGTATATTTTAAGCTATCATCATGTTCACTGTCTGTTAGTCCAGCATACCAGAATCATAGTCAGTCTACAGATCCTTACATTCAGCACTTTATACCTCATACCCGCCACACAATCTTTCTCTATAACCTACCTTGATTTTTTTAGCCCTGTCTCAGGCTGTCTGATGTTTTAATTTATAATTAAGCCAAGAATAACTTTGCCCTTCTATTACTTACTTCTGAGATCGCTCCCATAATTGAAAGGCTTTGCCTGTAGTTGTTGGGGTCCCATGTATCTGGTTCCCCCCAGTGGCGGATCCAGGGGGGGGCGATCGGGGCGATCGCCCCCCCTAGCAGGGGCTTGCTGCTGACGGCTGCACACTGTGCAGGTCCGTTCAGCAGTGACAGTGTGCTGCCCGGCTGCTCTGATTGTGTTTTAAACACAATCAGAGCAGTGGGACAGCACACTGCCAATGCTGAACGGACTTGCACATACTGTGCAGCCGTCAGCAGCCGTAGAAATTAGAAAGGGGGCGGGGCCTAAATCACCCCCCCTAAAATCGCCCCGAGTAGAGCTGTTGCCTAGATCCGCCCCTGGTTCCCCCTCCATTTTCTCGCTCTCAATTTATACCTCTAGGTGTCCATCGTTCAAGCTACTTCATGTTTTGTTTATAATGAAGGCAAAATATTTTGACCATTAATTGCTTCCTTCTAAGGCACGTTCAAAGCAATTGTAACAATTAGTGTTTTGTGAGAACTTTTATTCTTTCTACTTACTAACATTTATATATGTAGAGCGTACATACTTCACAGCACTTTACAATCACAGTAATAATGTATCAAACAGACAAAAGAGGAAAGCGGGCCCTGATCGCAAACTTACAATCTATAGGAAGTAGAAGCTTGATCGCCGAAGTTAAATGCCACATATTATATACTGGACAGCACGGTGGCTTAGTGGTTAGTACTTCTGCCATTAATTCCATTCACTTACATTCCCATTACATTTTTTACATCGGCACTTCTAAATTTCTACTTGGATCACTGTCTACACATATACATATATATTCAGCTCTTATTGAATATAGGATGTATAAATGTATGTATTGTAACTATCTAGTGTCATTGTTTTGCTAGAATATATAAGTAATACCTCTTCACAATATAAGCCTTTGATGTAGGGTTCTACTGTTACTTTAGCATCCTATTGATAGACGATGAGACATTGAACCCCAGGCTCCACAGAGTGAAGGGAAGGGATGTGTGATGCAGCCCAGAGTAAGATGAATCAGGGTTTCCTGCCCAGACCTAGAAACATAATTGTTTGTATGGTAACCTTATTTATTTAAGCTAAACACATATTAATCATTTATTAATTTTTTTTGTGTCCAATGTTAATATTTCTCAGTGCTTGTATCAGGGTATTGAGATTTGAATCATGAAACACACTTAAGCTGGATACACACAGAAGAAGTTTTCCGATCTCAAACAATTATACCTACGACTGAAGGTCTGATCAGTCTGATTATTGATGCATACACACTGACACGATTTACCTTCAGATCTGTGCTCTTCATCTGGTCCTCTAGTCTTCAGAGAATGATAGCACAATATTCATTCATTCACTACTGTCACATTGTCACACTGATTAAAACTGCCTTGTTATAGCTATCCACATGTCCTAACAAATTTCATTAGCTTCTGTGACTCTGAAACGAAATATTCTGTCTCAGAACGAACAAATGAATTATTCCTTCTACAGCACTCTCTACATCTATTCACTCTGACATTCATTGCTAACATCGGCTGAAAAGAGACCAACTTTGTAAACTCTATGGAGATCATCAGCATGAGTGCATACACACTGCATGATCGTTAGGTGATTGATCAGAAAAAAATGAACGATACGACCAACCAAATGAGGCCACAATCGTCCATTTGGGCAGACTTTCGACCATCGTGTCATGCCACAGACAGACCCGACTTTCGAATGAGCGGTCGTATGTCCGCTGGTTGGACAAAAACCTTGCAGTGTGTACCCAGCTTTAGGCAGCAGTCTTAAGCAGTAGGGCTTATTCTCATGTTATCAACAAAAGTAGAGTTGATAGGTAAGTAGCTTTAGTTTACTGATGGATAGTTTTAGATTAGGTTTAGAAATATTGAGTTTGATGCTCTGAGAGGACATCCAAGATGACATGGCAAACAAACTTTCTAGCGCCAATGCTGATGTTGAACGGTCCGAAGACAGCAGATAAATGTTTGTTTTTATCCACTTGGAGGTGATAGTGGAAATCAAAGGAACTTATTAGTTTCAAAGAGATTTGGCATAGATCGAGAAGGCCAATTGACCTAGTACTGAGCCTTGTGGCACTATCACTGATAAAGGAAGTGGAGAGGATTGGACCCAAAGAAATGAACATTGAAGACCTAGGGAATGCAGAATTGTTATGTGTTTGAGAAGTGTGTGGTTGGATGTCTCATATACAAAGATAGGTCAAGGAGAATTAGAAGTGAGTAGAGTCCTGTAGAACTAAGATTGATCAAACCATTGACCATCTAATCAGTGCGGTCTCTGTTGGAATAGAAAGCCCGACTGAAAGAGAGTCCAAGAGGTTGCGTTAGGAAGCACGTGAGGTGAGTGTAGACAAGCCTCTGAAGAAACTTGGAGGGGCATGGGAAACTTCCGCGTAAATTCTAAATCTTCAACTGGTAAAACAAAACTCTCAGTGAACCGAATATCTAGGCTTTCGCTCATCTCCATTACATTTTGTGTATGCTGGCAAGCATAATCATGGAAAGATAATCTACGTGTGATGTGACTGGTTCTCCTAGAATAATAGCTGGTCTCCTACAACTCTCATATTTGGGGCATACAAAGCTTTATTTTTCAGAATGTTACAACCTGAGGCTTACATTATTTACAGTGTAAGTCAACATTTACAACTCTCCTGGCTCTGTATTGTCTCATACATATTTTGCTTAAGGCAAAATAGAGCTTTGATATCTAGTGTACAAAACACAATATTACTATGGTATCTATTTCCAGAAGTAGCACAAAGGCTATAAATTCAAATGTGAACAGACTGAATTTGTTTCATTTGAGATGATTTGCAAATGGACATTTCATCATTTAACAATCCATCATTTCCGCAAGTAGCTGAAAACACTTTTTTTTTTAAATGAAGACATTACGGGGTGACTTAGGGTTGCAGAACGTGTGTGTGAGCATCGTAATTTTGAGCATTATGTAAAATTTATAGCACTGCACAAGCCCAAAGGTTTGGTCATTATTTTGAGCTGCACTTATATTTAACACTTGTGGACCCTTGTACTATCATGTACACCTGACATACAGTAAAGGCTTGGATAGACAATTAAAGCATGCCTCCCTAAGTTGTGCATGTACGTTACATCTTATGTGTTTTTCAGGCATAATATTTCCACCTTCACAAAGTAGGTGCAAGTTCTATGCTTGCTGTGCGACTATTAACGTGTGAGTCAGTTACATCTGTATTTAGAGCTAATATGTGCCTAAGTGCAATGAAACACTTAATACAAGTGGACATATAAGAGGTCATTTACAGTTGGACACATCTGCATCAAAGCACAAGCAAAAAAGGCATTGCTCAAAAAACATTTTACGTGTTTATTTTGAGTTGCACATATCTTACTATACATGCAATTCAAAATAAACATGTAAATCTGTCTGGATGGAGATACTTTTAAAGTGTATCAAGTGCAATGCAGAATCATCCCCTCTATTTGTAAATGTCAGGTTCTTTATTGAATTGAATGATGTTGCTGTACATGGGAGCACTGGTGGGATTCAGCTGGTTCTCACTGATTCACCAGACCCGATACCTAATTTTAGGCTTGGTTCGGTGTACCGCTGACTACAGGCCGAGTCACCATCTCCGTTGGTGGGGGGAGCAGGCTACGTGAAAAAACAAAAATACATACTCACCTGCTAGCGGCGTCGGCACTTCTCCTCCCTGGTCCGTCCGCACTGAATGTTGGTGGCAAGAAGAGAGTAGACGAACAGAAGTAGAGAAGAAAGGAGAAGAAAGACACCTATAGAAAAGGTAAGTGAAGGAACGTAACCAAGGGGGAGAAAAGGCAGCATGGCAGACATTAATTTAAGGGGCAAAGGCAGCATGGCAAACTTTTTACAGGGGCAAAGGCAGCGTGGCACAGTGTGATGAAGAGGGGCGTTACTGTGGTATAATATGAACTGGGTCATTACTGTGGCATAACATGAGCTTACTGCGGTCATTACTGTGGCATAACATGAGCTTACTGCGGTCATTACTGTGGCATAATATGAACTGACTGGGGACATAACTGTGTGGCATAACATAACTCATTATTATTATCTCAATATTATCAGCATCAAATAAGAAATCTTTTATTCACACACGCACACCTTTTACACATTTTACCTTTCGGTATATCTTTTTATATACTTAAAACGGTCATTAGGGCAGAAAACAGGTTGTTAATTTATTTGAATCCCACTACTGCATGGGAGGTACATCATCTATCCGATAAAAAGCTTAAGACATGGATACTGAAGATTGCTTTTATTTTAGTGAATCAACAGAAATTTAAGAGTGGTGGCAAGCTGTTAAACAATGACTATGGTCTAATTTAATTCCTGTACTTACATACAGTACAACATGTAAGCTTAAGTTACAGTAGCTTAATGTATCAAGCTGTATACATAAATAGTAAGAATCCTTTGTCTACAAGGAGATGTTCATATGTGTGCAATGTGCTTCTTAAATTACATTCTGAGGTTCCCAGGACCTACATTCAGGATCTCAAGCCCTGGAGTAAAGCAATGCTATATACTTATTATATGGTGTTTTATAAATACAATGCTGACAGAAAAATTCAGGACCAAAAGGTAGGGATCAGTATGTGAAAATTGTTACTAGTTATTTTGAAAAATACCTTATAAGGGCTGTAAAGACATGTGTTGGGCAGCACGGTGGCTCAGTGGTTAGCACTTCTGCCTCACAGCACTGGGGTCATGAGTTCAATTCCCGACCATGGCCTTATCTGTGTGGAGTTTGTATGTTCTCCCCGTGTTTGCGTGGGTTTCCTCCGGGTGCTCCCGTTTCCTCCCACACTCCAAAAACATACTAGTAGGTTAATTGGCTGCTATCAAAATTGACCCTAGTCTCTGTGTGTGTGTATGTTAGGGAATTTAGACTGTAAGCTCCAATGGGGCAGGGACTGATGGGAATGAGTTCTCTGTACAGCGCTGCAGAATCAGTGGCGCTATATGAATAAATGGTGATGATGATGATGTGTTGGGGAAAGCAGGTAGGGTATGTGCTACAGAAAATATCTTATTTAAGACATAAATGAACCAAGCAATATTTTAGGAGAAAAAAATAAATCAATTAATGAAGTTGTCCAGAAGAGATATTAAGCAGCAATTAAAAGAAAAAAAACTTTTTTTTGCATTGGATTTTCATAATAAAAAATATGGGAGACATATTGGAATTTCTTAAAACTCCTAATGGTCTCTCCAGGTTGTAGAAACAAAAACCTACCCTTGTCTCTGCACCTATAACTCTATAAAATTTTTATTACATAGGTGGTATCCCATAACTCAGGAAACTTAGATGACAAATTAAGGAAAATAGTTTTTTACTGATTCTTATTTGTTTTTCAGTGGCTATTGGATATAAAATAAAAAAAGCTATTTTGATATGTTACCAAGAGAAAGCCCTATGTCCCAAAATATAAATTTGCTTGACTTGATTAAAAAATGAGAAAGTAATTCCCAGGCCAAACCAAAACAGCAACCACAAAGAACGTTGGTCTGGTCATAGATGCATAAACCAACTGAAGTCTTGAAGACATTAATATAATAACTTCTGTGATTGCAGAAATAGGAGAAAAGGCAATAGGGAGATGTCCTATAATGTGATATATTGTGTTGGTGGTAAATACTATTTCATGTTGTCATCTACCACATGGTTGTATTAATAATGTTAAATGAAAATGCTGAGTACAACCTTAACTACCAACTTTATTCAGACTGCACTTAGCATTTTAAAACTAAAAAAACTTTTGTTTCGTTTTATAAATAAACAGTACCTGCGTTATTTTTTTTTTATTTTTTTTTAAATGTTCATAGTGTAACATTTTCTTTCTTTTTTTTTACTTTTATTTGGACAGCTTTAATTATACCTGATATTTTACCCCTGATTTAAATTCTAGGACTCGCTTAATCTCGTACCACCTATTTGTATGTTATATATATTCACGTGTTTTTGAAACTCCGCTCCACTTGGCCTTTTAAAAGGGTCACGGATTTCTTTGTCAGTCATTTCATTTGCGTTAAATTCAGAACTATATAGAAGAATGGAAGCATGAACGAGCTCTGAGAGTGAAGATGGAGGGGAGCGGTCGCACCTTTCGCTATCCTTGTCTTTCGTATTCGCTTATCTTCAAGTGCCCGTCCAAAGTTGTCTTTGGCCTTTACCATGGGAATATGTCAGATGAAAAGCTTACTACATTTTTCTTTCATGTTTTATTTCTATTTTTGCTATTATTATATATTTTAAAATGAATTTCAGTTGATACCTCTCACTATCAAAATTTTTAACCCAAAAAAAGTACCTCCACCCCTTTTTTTTATACTTTTTTTTTTTTTTACTTTTTCTTTAATTTGTGTATTCTTTTTAATATTTTTTCTCTACTTTTGATTGTTTAAGCATGTGTTTACATGTAAGAAAACAAGCATTGACATATAACCTAATACCCAGGAACAAACAGGGGCTGGCTGGCAGACTTTAGCCTGGGGGTAATCATATAGCACTGGCCCATAATTGGCGGATCATCCTTTAAGGATGGTCTTCAGTACAATATATATTTATCAATATAAAAGGAGGCTATTTTAGTGTTGCTTAACCCAGCGATACTTTATTATTATAAATGATAAATCTTCAATAATGAAAACAATAAAATGCAACGAAAAACAAATCTCACTTTATATTGCATTTTAGTTTATATGTTCCTTCTCCCTACAGCACTTTTGTATTGTTTTTTTACATACCTCACTAATTATGGGGTATAAATCATATTACAGCAATAGATTATATAATGTTCTATTAGAGTACTGAATACAAGGGCTGATTTATCAAAATGCAAAAGCCCTTTTGCTTTAAAAAGCTGATTTTTTTTGCCAGCAAAGGGGCTTGTTTTTGCATTGGTCTATATACTAATAGGGTTATTATTTGTTTTTAACCTGGTAGGAGGAGCAGAGCAATAGGTGTCAATCTGACACCCTGGTCCAGAGCTGGATTAAGGCTCTGGGGGGCCCAGGGTACTTTAGACAAGGGGGGGGGGGCTATGATGTAACATTGTTATCATTTTAGACAAATACACAGGCAATACTGTGTACACTATTGATAGGTGCATGCAGCTCTGCCTTCACGAGCAGTACAGTGTGAAGCAGCACATACCTCCCAACTGTGCTTGCAGTCAGATTAAATTCTGACTAAGCGAGACAGTCAATCAAATTCGGGACTGCTCCAACAGATTCAGGACAGTTGGCAGATTGTCCTGCTCTCTCCTACCTGTTCTTGTCACTTTCACCACAAGTGGCTGCTGGTGTCTTTAGATCAGTTGCTGCCTTGTCTGGATCCTGGAATGTTGGAGGCCCTATTTGGGAAAAAAAAATGGGTACATGATCTTTAGAAAACTCCAACCAGCCTCGGTGTTAAATCAATATAACAGCCGCATTTTATAATAAAGCTTCCCTCCAGCCCAAAATTAAAATAATAGTATTCACATTTGATAAATAGATATATTTCCCTCCATCTAGCCCTGACATTAAATTAATAGCATACGCATTTAATAAATAGACCAATTTCCCACCAACTTTAAACAGTATTCCCATTTAATAAACAAACCTATTTCCCTCCCTCCAAACAACCACAGCAACAAATTAAATAGCATTTACGTTTAATAAATATAATTTCCCAGAACCATCTCAGGCATTAAATAATTTATAATCATATTTAATAAATAGACCTAATTTTCCCCAAACAGCCCCACATTCAATTAATAGCTCTCAAACCACCCCAGCAATAAATTAAAGGTCCAATCACCCCATCTTCACTTCATAGACCCCACTATTAAATTGCCCCACCACTCACAAATAAAATAGCACCCATAATTAGCCCTCAACCTGCACTCCTTCATTAAATTAGTACCTACCTCCCACATTATATTAATATCCCCGTTCCCTCACACATTATATTAATATACTGGCCCCCTCCCACACACACACACACAAATAATATACTGCCACCTCTCTCATATACACACACAATATATACTGGCCCACTTACACACACACATACACATACACACACACACACACACACACACAATATATAGTGGCCCCCTCTCACACACACACACACACAATATATAGTGGCCCCCTCTCGCACACACGCAATATATAGTGGCCCCCTCTCTCACACACACACACACTATATATTGGCCCCCTCACACACACACACACACACACACAATATATTGTGGCCCCCTCTCTCACACACACATAATATATAGTGGCCCCCTCTCTCGCGCACACACACACACACTATACTGGCCCCCTCACACACACACACAATATATAGTGGGCCCTCTCTCACACACACACACACACACACACACACACACACACTATATAGTGGCCCACACACAAAACACTAACACACAAAACACTGAGACACACACACACAATACACTGACACACACTATATACACACACAATACACTAACATACCACCTCCCTGCCGGCACTTACCTTGTTCCAGCCATGCCGCGCAGTGATGTTCCTCTTCACACATGGGACAGCACCTGTCACGTGGTGCGTGTCCCATGTGACACCAATAGGAGGCGACACAGTAGAAGGGAGGGAGGGCGGTCAGATCCTAAGGATCCACAGCCATTGGGAGAAGGAGGCAGGTCCCGGAGGAGGGAGCAGCCACCAAGTATTAGAGACTAAGGACCGGCCCAAAATAGATTTTTTTCGGTCCAGCCCAGCCTGCCCCTAGGAGCAAACATTCTGTTTTTTCTTCTTTGCTCTCGTTAATGACTCGGGTCCATTGTTATTTAGGATCATGCACAGTCCTGCAAAAATAGGTACCAAGAAAACACTTTCATGTCCTCACAAGTGCACTTGCAAACTCTTACTCTACCTCTGCAGTTCGCAGAATTCCTCCAGTGATGAAAAACAGCTGCAAAAGGAGCAGTCCATTGAGCATGTGAGAAGTATGTCTTAAGCTGGCTACAAAGACTGCTCCTAACAAGCCCAGAGTGACATGATCAAGCTCTAAATAAACCACCCATGTAGGTGACAACATTTGGAAAGATCACTGCTGGTCTCCACTTGGGCTTGTAAATGCATTTGAAAGTTGGCTGCACACAGTCATTGTGGTTGCAGCATTTTCTGATAATATTTACAGACATGTCGTATTATGACCTGTATGATCAGTGCCGGGTATTGTGGTCATTCTGGGAAATTGATCAATATCAGCAGCAATAGTGTATTGTCCTGTGCTAATCATACAGACAGCCGAACCCGATTAATGGTTTTATTCGTGAATGTACCCTGTTTTGCCAAATAAACGCATTTCAACCTTTCTTTTAAATATTTATTTTTGTACTCAAAATGTACAAGTCCATGAAAATTTGTAAAGTGGATGTCAATCCAAAATATAATTAAAATGATGTTTACTTTCTTCACTTGACTTCCTTGTGTAATATTATAAAAATCATATGAGTGATTTGGTATTTTGTATCCTGTTAAAGACATATAAAGCAAAAAGAAAAACTGAAACATTTTATATTTTAAAATATTTTTTGTTGCATACTGTAGCTTTGTGTCCTGTGTTAATTATGTAAGTTAATTGGGCCTAGTTCTGTATTAGTCAGTGCAGTCATACCCCTCCTAGGCTGTGCTCCATCCTTTGCTGTAGTTGCCGTTGTAATCTAGGTCCACATGATCTTACCGCAATCGGTAGTGTGTGCAGCCTAGTGGGGGGCCCAAGTCACTGCCACACCGGGGGCAGTGTCCCTACCTTCATTGCTATACCTTCCTGACCCTAGCAACCTATAAATAGAGGATTTGAGGGCAGCACGGTTGGTGAAGTGGTTAGCACTTCTGCCTCACAGCACTGGGCTTATGAGTTCAATTCCCGACCATGGCCTTACCTGTGTGGAGTTTGTATGTTCTCCCCGTATTTGCGTGGGTTTCCTCCAGGTGCTCCAAAAACATACTAGTAGGCAGGGCTGCCAAGAGGAATTCAGCAATACATATAGCAATACATTCAGGGGCGTGGCAATGCGCCGTTGGGGCGTCGCTAGCCTAACGGCGGTGCAAAATTTTTCGGAGGTGTGGTCATGCATTTGGGGGCGTGGCAAATGCACCATTGGGGCGTGGCTAGCATCAAAATCACTAGACTCTCAATTCGCCGGAGCGTCACATATGTTCAAGCACTCCTGACTTTCAGGACATCTACCACCACAGTGTAGTATACAAACAATGCAGTGTGTACACAAACAGTTCAGTCTTGGCCTACACCTTACATTGGGCACAAGATTCACCAAAAATTGCCATTGTCCCTACTAGAATCACAACATTTCACACACTGTGCTGCTCTCTCCTACCTGTTCTTCTCACTTTCTCCACCTGTGGCTGCTGGTTTCTTTAGTTGTGGCTTGTCCGGATCCAGGAATGTTGAAGGACCTATTTTGAAAAAAAAAATGGCTACATTTAGAAAATTACAGCCAGCCCTGGCGTTAAATCAATAGCACTCACGATTAATAATTAGGCCTTCCTCCAGCCCCAACATTAAAATAATACTATTCACATTTAATAAATAAACCTATTTCCCTTCCTGCAAACAGCCCCAGCAGTACCTATTTCTTGCAACCATCACTGCCATTAAATAATTCATAGTCACATTTAATAAATAGACCTCATTCTCCCTAAACTCACCCCAACATTCAATAGCACCCAAACCTTTTTTTCTCCTCTGTTCCTCTCTCCTTTTTTTCTTCCACTGTTCCTCTTTCCCACTTTTTTTCATCCTCTGTTCCTCTTTCCCACTTTTTTTTCATCCTCTGTTCCTCTTTCCCACTTTCTTTTCTCCTCTGTTCCTCTTCCCCACTTTTTTTCCTCCACTGTTCCTTTTTCCCACTTTTTATCCTCCTCTGTTCCTCTTTCCCACTTTTTTTTCTCCTCTGTTCCTCTCTCCCACTTTTTTTCCTCCTCTGCTCCTCTCTCCCACTTTTTTTCCTCCTCTGTTCCTCTTTCCCACTATTTTTTCTCCTCTGTTTTCCTCTCCTTGCCTCTCCGTTTCTTTACTTACCTTTTGTCAACTTCTTTCCTTTCTTTTCTTCTCTTCTGTCTCCTCTTCTGTCTTCTTTCTTCATGCTGGCTGCGGCGCTCCTCACTGACTGACGGGCGTGACTTGATGACGTCATGCCCGGCAGTCAGTGTGAATGGGGAAGAGGAGAGGAGGGACACAGCGCAGCGCGATCACGTGAGTACCTTTTTTTTGGTTTGTTTTTTTATTCCAGCTCCCCCCACCAACGAATACCCAAACCCCCCCCCCCTCCCCCACCACGGGGGGGGGGGGAATAAAAAATCGTAAATAAAAATAAATAAATTAAATTAGCGGAGAGGAGAGGGCCTGGCCCGGGCCCCCTGGCATGGCCGGGCCCGGGTAAAATGTACCCGCTCCCCCCCCCTTTCGGCGGTGCTGCTAGTAGGTTAATTGACTGCTATCAAATTGACCCTAGTCTCTCTGTCTGTCTGAGTGTGTGTGTTAGGAAATTTAGACTGTAAGCTCCAATGGGACAGGGACTGATGTGAATGTGAATGAGTTCTCTGTACAGCGCTGCGGAATTAGTGGCGCTATATAAATAAATGATGATGATGATGATTTATGTTGACTGTCTGTTGGCAGGGTCAGTGGAAAATCAAAAATTAAATGAAATAAAAAAAATGTGTCCTTGTCTTTACATAACTTCTGCCTTTCCTGAATCTAGAATGAGCAGCGATTTCCACCTTTCATATTGGTTTCTATTCTCTCTTGAGGTGATTGAACTAAAATATATCAGTAGATACTAGAGCCTCCTATGGGGGCATAGAGAAAACAGCAGTCCTGCTTCGGAGCATTACATAACCCTTTCACTACTTGAAAGACTTATTATCTATTGAGGAGAAGGCAGGATAAAACATGAACAGTATTATCTACTTATGTCAACGTTATTATATATTGTACTGCCTTTTCTTCACTAAATACATTGGTTAATATGTTGATTTTCTCTCACTTGCAAAGTGCTAAATTAAATAAATGAACATTAATTAAGTACTAATAAGTAATAGCTTACACTTTCATCATCATGCATAATGGATATATTTGATTTGGCATTAGAAAGTATAAAACAGGTTTCTTTTCCAGATTAGCAGTTCGTTAGTAAAATCATACAGTGTATACTGTCCAGGTCTCGGCTGTAGAAGTTTTACAGCTTTTATCATCCTTTGTCGACTGCTGCCTCTCCATCTGGTTTTGAACTGCTAACACCATTATTAGTTAATGGCAAACATCCACCCTGCTATTTTAATAAAATCCCCATCATCTAGACCAGATTGTGGTGAAAGTTTTTGTCAAACAGCTGATAAACCATCCTAGCTCACAGTGTAATTTGCATTGTATTTTCCAATCTATTTTAAACCTCCAACATAGTAAAATAAATATATAAATATAATATATTGTAGCACACAGTTTTTTCAAAATTTTTTTCACAGCAACAAGGAAAAGAAACAACCAGGAACAGCCAAGACTAGTGTCATATTTCACAATCACATCTGTCAAACATTCTCACTTCATTTTTTTTTCTTGCAAATTTTAGCATTGTAATGTATTTATAACGTGCCAACACATTGCACAGCTCAGTTCAATTGTTTTAGTGAACAATCAAACATCAACATCCATTTACACAGAGTGTATGAGGGGTGTCTGCCTGTGGTGTTTACCTTAATAACGGGGTGTTTTATGGTTGGTTAATAAATATGTATTAAGTGTGTAAGTGTAGCTTTAGATGCAATTAACTTATTAAAACTAGATCTATCGATAGATAGAGATATTTAAACCAAGTTTTGCTTTAAGCTCGCTGTGAGTATCCCTTTGCATGATTGCTCAGATAAATGGATTTTGCATCCAGTAATGTCCTGCTGTATGTGCAACCTTAGGATACCAATTGGTAGACACAGAAGAGGGGCATAGCATGTTGACAGAAGGCTTCGGCTAGGCTTCTTTTACACACAGCTGTATATCCAGGCACAGCTAAGGATTCATTTACATAACATAATTTCTGAAGCTACACTCGGAGATCCGCAGCACATCACTCTGTCCAATTGTTCTATTCAAACCAATAAGGTCTGAACAAGGGAATTGGTGCCTTCCCTAAAACAAGAAAAAGCCCTTTAGCTATATTGGGCAGATCTAGCAGAATAACCAAACAAATAGGAGGGAAGAGGATTCTTTGTCTAAGGATCTGAGATTGTATCTTCTTTACAGAGGAAGAAACGTGCTTGTGGAAAGTGACTTCAGTGTACAGTGTGATGGCCAGAGGCTTTACTCTGTAGAGCTACACGCAGGCTGCCAGCCCCTGCTGCAAGCTTTCCTGTAGAAGCAGATCACTAGTTCTCCCCGGGCTGTCGGCTTCACAGCCTGGGACTTTACTCAGGATTTTTCACGCACTCCTTTCTGGTTTTGCTTTCTGGAAAAAAGAACTCCAAGCCCTGATGTTCACTTCAGGACACTGCAAAGAAAAAAGCTACTGTATTGTATCCAGGAATCTCCTTTTATAGGAATTGTTGTGTGGGAGGAAAGAGAGACAACCCCGATATTTACCAAACTGTGAGTATATATTTCCTATGCAAAGCCTTTAGCGCAATGTTTCAATCAGTAAGTGAAAAAGAATATAAGCCTAATACACCACTCACCATATAGGTAATAGTACTAATGCATTCATTATTAGGCCATATAGCTATTTGTTTTGTTAACAGGCACATTTACACACATATAAAAGTAATGTTTTCTGTAAACTAATAAACTATGCTAATGCATTTTTCATCTAAACAGTTAGGAAAAATATATATATTTTAAATGTCATGCAAAATGTAGTAATTTGTGCATATAGTGCCCATTATAGCTAAATGTTGAAGTTATATAAATACTAACAGGATACCATTGCTTTATTTGACCAATGGTTATGATTTGCATTTCATTTTATTTTTTTCTGATACATGTAAGTTTTTAATTAAGCATATTATATAAAAAAAACTAAATAAAATAAATGTAATTGGCATTTTTTAAAAAGGGTCCATATTGTTTGAAGGGTTTTCACACTTTTAAATACAGCAATATTTTTATTACATTTTTTTACCCCTCATATATGTAATAGACAATATATATAGTGTGTAAGGTTAAGACAAATGCCAGCAATAGTTCTATAAATTATACTAATAATTGATAATTTTGCAATACTTTATTTTTTAAATAATCAATCTAATTCAAGCAATTAAGTTATAATATACACTTGCTTATAATTCTATGAATATAAATTATTGCCATATAATTGAAAAGACAGACTGACTACTGTTTCAAAATCTGTCTATAATTATATATGTTTTGCTTTACTACTTAAAAAAAAAAAATAAGATCTTATATCAAGTTAACTCTGAATGCTTGGATACTATTTTTCCACGTAAGCAGATTTTTTTGCAATATGATTTTCATATAAACTCATTTAAACAGAAGAAAATTACTCTGGCCTGTTTTCTTTGGAAAGATCAAAAACACAACTCAACAAAAATCGCCTGCACGTCAGCTACATTTATTTTGATAAGACCGGTCCTTCCATTTTGAAAACATCCTTTGCTTTGGGGAAAAAAAATAAATATATTTTTAAAATTATAGACATTTTCTAAAAATTGCTTCAAGTAAGCAAAAAATACAAGGCTTGAAAACCCATAATTTTTGTAGATTTTGCTTTTTGCTTTGAAATTTCAAATCCTTTCCCATTTACAGTTTACGTTTCACAGAACATTATTAAGTTTTTGGCTTAATCCAGGTCTTGCTGTCAGACGCTTTTGATTTTGTAATTTTACAAAGCATAATAAACACTGCAAAAGTCATGAATTCTCCTCCGCATCCTGAGCTCTGTGGTAGGGAAAATGTGAGAAAATGTGAACCTAAAGCCTCGTTTGATGGTCTTGCGTAGCAAGTCTGCCTTCTGGAAATAATTTTTGGAGGTTGAAGTGCATGGTATTAACAGATTTAATGTGGCTATTCAATGGATTGGTGGGATACCATGCAACGTTTAACCCTTTTATCCCCAGAGCGCGCTGGAAGACTCCTTTTAAGACCTCCCAGCCAAACAGAGGTTAACAGAAATGAGCCTGTTTAGCCAATCAGCGAAATTTCCATCTGTGAAGAATTATACGTTTAATTAGCAAAAAACAGGCAACTTAAAGGACCTCATTACCTAATCAGAACTTGAATTTACCAGTCCTAAATGTACATCAGCAGAATTTGTCCTTGTTTTTTGTAGAGAGCTAATGCACTGTGTCAGAGGCTACACACAGACACTGTTGCAAACCCAGTCACAATATTGCACAAACTAAAGGAAACGAGGTTACTTGTTGCGCATTTTGGAAATATATTCTGTACTTTTAAGGCTTCATTTTTTTTTTATTTTTTTTTTATTTTTTTAATGGCGTAAGTTGTTTTAGGTCAAAGGGATTTCTCACAAAGTGGAAATGTTCCATGTGTCTATCACTTATCAAGCAATAAGAGAGGGATCGCTTTAGAATAACACATACAGTGGTGAAAAAATACATGTCAGCACTAACCAGAGATGTATTTTCCCTGTCTACTCCCCCCCTCTGCCACTCTTCAACATCATAATTTTTTACCACAGATATAGGGAGCAAAATAGAGGAAAAATGCATGTGAAGTGTAGCATTTTGTAAACTGTAACTAATTTTGCTCACATCTGTGTCTAATTGTTGTCTGCCTTCACATTCTTAAGAGTCCATTTATTTTCTCTGGGCCACTATGTGGATTCAGCTGACCAGCCTAAGTGAGGATTAGTTGTCTTAAAGTTATTTTGATTAAGGAATCATTTCTTCTTAATCTGGTAACACATGTGGTTCAAATACACTATAATACACTTGGATACCTACTTTTGTTTTATAAAATATACGTAAAGACTTGTGTGTGTTTTTTGTGAATTTGCATTTATGTTGTGCATTTGGTTTTGTGTTTTTTTAGTATATATTGTGTTTGTATGTGTGTGTATATTTATATAATATATGTGTGTGTGTGTGTGTGTGTGTGTTTATATGTATATATAATGTGTGTATGCACACATGTACATTGTATATATGTATAAAATGTCCCAGTTGGTCTGGCCACAGTACACTATTTCACGAGACATAATATTAATAGCCATTTGAACGGCTATATGGATCTTGTGGGTGGAGTAAGAGATCCCACTCTCCAACATGGCACTCCTTTAGCGAGAACATAAATATTTCGGAATTAATACGAGTTAGTAAAAGCTGGGCAGTGAAATTTTTTTTTGTCTGGTTATATTGAAAATGCCTCATCTCCATCTTTTGTGCTGAAATCATCAAAGAGACATCAGTTCAGGATGAATGAAAGCACACATCAAAGTTTCTGGATGTAGACTTTTAGACAATACATTCCTGTTGCCAGTGAAGAGTTTGTTTGTGCTTCCTAAGCCAAAAACCTTTCTTCACCTTGGCTCTTATCACCTGTTTGCTGTATATACTGCCTGCAGTAATGCATATCATCAACAAACTACTTATCTACCAAACCTTCTCACCAAACCTACTCTAGATCCAATCTTCGAATCCATCGCTACCCCAGCTAAAAGCAATATGCGTGAGATCCACAATATCATCATGTACAATAGAGAGAAAACAGGCCACACTGCTCTATTATACACATACAAATTGCAATCTTACTTATATAAATACACATGAAATGAGTCATCCTCTCTAGTAAAGAGAACTTGGTGTGTGACTTTTCTGCAGCAAGTGCTGATTAACCAGCATGCAAAATTTCACTTGTTTACATTGTACTTCTATGTTTATTCCATGTGTGGTTTCCAGGTTTGGCCAATTAAGATGAGCAAAATAGAAGTAGTGTACAATTGCATAGTGGTAATTTACAGGACCGTGGCTTCATTTCTCCCCCCCCCCCCCTAGCAATCCCATTACGTTTGCTGCTGAATTGGAAATGCCTAATAATAAATTAAGGCTGATGAGATTAGGATACTGTCAAGAGTTAAAGTGTTGGAGGGAGATATATTTCAAACAGTGATAAGAAGAGATAAGAGCTCCTTTAAGGATGCTGCTGTGGTTTTAATGCTTGAGCTACTTCTGTTCAGCATGATTATTCTGTTAATAGCTCCTTTTTTCTAAGCACCTTGTCCTAACTACCTTAGAAAAACTGCTTTGCATGTTGATTGGGGGAGGGGTAATCCATTTTGCAGCTGTCATAGAGCAATGATGAATCACTATCCTTGCCATTTGGCTGCCTTCCCCCTGACTGGGAGAAAGAGGAGGGGAACAGCAGGGAGAATCCACAGCTCTACTTCTAACATGAAGACAAAATGACTTTACTGCCACAGTGTCTTCTTCTACATGTAGTTTCTGTCTAGTATCAGTCTAGTCAAACAGCCCTACCTCTATCAACTCAGACAGGATCCGGATATCAAAATAACATCATTTGTATATTGTAACTTCTAGGTGTAAATTTAAACAGCTCTCAAACCAGGTCAGATGTTGCGGTTTCCCCATATCAAAGGTAAGAATCATTTTGCCTTTCTTTCATTAGAAATTGTGTTTTTAGTGATATAGCTCTATCTATGTGGTCTTCTTTCATTACATTAGATCTATAGACTGTTTAAAGAGAAAATAATAAGTCCTTTATATACGATGCTCAGCACAAATTTATCAGAATTATTATTTTATTATTGTGTTGCACTAAAATATTTCCCAAACATCTAGGAAAGTTTGCAACATGCTCCGTTTTAATTATATATATATATATATATATATAATATACTATTTACACAGCTCCTCTGTCCGGTTTTGTAGGGACGCATCACGCTGCATTGTGTCCGTAGTGTGATCTTTAAATTAACTTCAGGGGTCATACTGTATAATTTCAGCAGTAGCACATTATAATATGTTTGGTTACATTTGAACTTTAAGATCATCATGAAGAACTTCATTACATTTACTTGGATAAAAGTAACATAACTCATTTATGTTGTGGATCTCCAGCACAGTTAGGCTCCAGTGTTGTAATTAGGCTGGAATATTCCTTCTATAAATAGACAGCGATAGTAACCTTTTCACAAAGTTTGTTGTGCAAAAGTAAACAAGGGTTTTATTTGTTTTTTGTTTTTTTTATCAAACATGAGTTGTATATATTTATAAAATCATTGAATTTATTTCATTGTTTGGTATAATTATACATATCTTACCTATTGAATATAGATCTGTTAATATTATCATAGATCATATGCATGTCTCTTCTTAAAATATTGGATGTTTTATAATTCTTCATTGATTTCTCTATAATTACCCTTACCGATTCTTATTGATAATTTGTACAGAAAGTATAAAGCGCTTTGTGTTGACACTTATTGTGCTCTACAGTCTTTGCCTAAATGACAGCTGAACTGCAGTACTGTAGTAAAGCAGTTTAAAGCCTGTATGGATTCACTGTATGTTGGCCTTATCCCTTTTCAATTGGACACGCTTTATGTAATCCACAAAGCAAACAACTGAGCAGACATAATAATGTTTTAATGCTGCATTTGTTTCAACGGAAACAGAGGAACAATTAACTAGTTTGCCAGAGTAAACACAGTGCATCATGAATACCCCATTTGCTGTCACAGGACTGCAGGCTACATCAATTGCTTCAAGTGTTTGTAGACCCTTTAAAACACAATTGGATGATGAATCATGGCAGCTTGTGAGTGCTCAGTGCTAATTCAATGACAGTAGGCTGTTTGCACTAATAGGTTGATAATGCAGATAATTGTCTATATTAGTAAGCAGCAGGAGGTCTAAAACAATACCATATTGAAGGTGCTCTTACATGGGTCACAAGTTAATAATCTCTATTTGCGCACAATATGATCATTATTATTAACGATAATATTATCATAGTTTTTTAAAATGCTAACACGGTACAGATTGATCAGTACATAGTGTATGTGTTATTAAAAAAAATGATATGCATTTAAAATGTACGTAACATTGATTGAAACTCAATAGAAACCAGAGCCATGCATAAGAGTGTATAATGTAAAGATCATTAAAATATACACATTCTTATTATCGTTAAATCTTACAAATATTCATCAATAGCCAAATCCAGTATTAAATATTTAATTGTCTTTATCCATAACAATAATAATAAATACAATCATTGGTATTGTGTAATTTATGTATGAATTATTACTTTATAAGTAGAATTTCAAGAACAAAATATTTAATTGTAGCTGTGTTTTATTACCTGTGTGTGTATATATATATATATATATATATATATATATATATATATATATATATATATATATATATATATATTCGTAAAGTAGATTATTTTTAAAACTCAGTTGACGTGTTGTGTCTTTATGATGTGGAGCCTTGAGCATATGGTAGAGCAGGGCACTAATAGATTGTTTCTGTGGTGGAGCAGGGAGGAGATTAAGCATGATAGCTGTCCATTGTATTCATGACTGAATTTGGCTTCATTTCAGGTCTATGGAAATGCAGGATCTAGCTAGTCCACATAGTCGACTTAGTAGCAGTAGTGATTCTCCCAGTGGGACGAGCCTTGATAACTCACACATAAACAACAATTCCATGACACCAAATGGCACTGAAGGTAAGTTGCGTGAAATCATCGGAATCTCTCTATTCTCTTTTCCTTTTGACTGATTACACGGAATTTGTAGCAAATATTCATATGTGCAAAATATATGTTTGAAGGGCACTGGTAAATAGTGCAGATCCATTAGTTGATTGAAAAGTTTTAAGAGAACATAGATTTAAATATGTTATGGAAAATCTATTTTTAACATTGTTTTCCTAACAATAATGGACAACCCATCTATATAATAGGTGTAAATGGCTAAAATAAATAACATAAATATATATATGGAGCATGGATTTTGCAATGGTTGTAAAGGATCTCTGTTCAATGGAGTCTACAATCTAATTTTAGGGAAAGCATGTGTTACCTGGGAGCATTATTAAACTTCTTGGTTGGGTATATTCTATTGGATTGATCTATTGAATTTGGTTTTACACACGTGAAGTTTCATGCACTAGATTATTGATTTATTTCTGACTATATACCTGGATCATTTATTTGCATAACGTCACTTTTGGTATATTATTACATGGCCCTCTTGGGAGTAAGGTCTTAGGCATCAGTGAATATGAAATGAATAGATACATAGAAAATAATCTGCAGATATCATTGTCTTGGTTGAAGCCATCATTTAGACAAATGGTTGGACTCAGAGTTTTGCCACCGGTGGATTATTTACAACCTCTGACCTCAATGTATTCATCCAATCACTGACTACCTAGCTCTGAAGCAGACAATCCATGTGTCTTAATATATTTGCCCAGTGGTGTGTCACATATTGAAGTCAACTATTGTTTATGTGAATACCGTTTTCTATTGAGTGGAGGAGAATCGTACAAATGGCTGTGCAAAATAGAAAATTGCCATGAAGGAGCACAGTTACAATAATACCTTTCATCAGCTAAAAAAATTCTTTATGGATGAAGAAATATTTTTTCTAAAAAAAACCTTTCAGAAAATACAACATATGAACAAACTGGAAATTGAAGGATAGACATTTTTCTTTCAGATACTTGGATGTACAGTAACAAACTATACTTTTATACCATCCAGAATCAAATATCTTCTAAGTTACATTTATCATAATAGTTTGCAGAGTATTAGTTTACTGCCTTTCTAGAGCTCTGCGGAATTTTCAGTTCCATGAACAGGTTCACAGATACATATTGATTTTATATAATATCTCAATACATAGATAAACATTCCGCACCCACCCTCCTTAAGATGCCAATTATGTAAGATCTTTAATACAAAACATTTAATACATTAATACATATAATTGTTTAAAGGATCCCGATCTTCAATGTAGTTACACCAATGAGTACACATATAAGTCTGTACACAATATTTAGTAGCTAGTTAAATAATATAAATAGACAGAATTGACTATATCTGAAAATGGTCAATACCTAAACATAATTATTTCTTTGACACAAGCGTGCATTAATTGTCACTGGATAAGAGTGACATGTTTTCATGACATGGGGGTAAATGTATCAAAGTCCGGTTTCTTCATCTCGCGGGAGATTGGCCTTTGCAGCTAAAATTTAAAAGAGCGATGGCTTGTAAAGGCAAATCTCCCGCGAGATGAAGAAACCGGACTTTGATACATTTACCCCATGGTGTCATTTTCATCATCATCTATTTATATAGCGCCATTAATTCTGCAGCAGGGGCAGGATGGTATCTGCCCCCTGAGCTGGTCCCATAGTGGGCTACCTTGGGCTGGGTCACTGGGTCACCTGCATTTTTTTCCTTTAAAATAGGCTGCTGAGTCGAGTGTTGCCCCCTGGGCTGAAATTTGCCAGCCCTCCCCTGTTCCGCAGCGCTGTACAGAGTCACGTCAGTCCCTGCCCCATTGGAGCTTACAGTCTAAATTGCCTAAAATACATACAGACTGACCGAGAAAGACTAAGGTCAATTTAATAGCAATCATTTAACCTACTGGTATGTTTTTGGATTTTTATCTACTTTTCTCTGCCTTGCTTAAATATACATTATGCACTAATATATGTTTGCATTGTACATGTAGTAGCAGTGAGTAAAAATCATACGACATGTAAATAGTCCGATAGTAAGGGCTTAGTCCACCAACAGTGATAACCAGTAATATAGCATCTGAATGGTCACTTATCACTTGTTCATGAAGTCATATGTTTGAAAATAGCACAATATTATATTATATGGATAACAAAGAATGAAAAGAGATGTGTTTTAATCCAGTATGATTCATGCAGAGAGTAGAGCTTTATGGAAAGTCTTTGGAGATTGATTTGGAAATGTTGGAAGACAAAGGAGAGGAATAGAGTCTCAAATGAAGTAGCCTTGACTCCCATGGATTGGATTCTCATTATAGCTATAACTTTGGATGGACCAAAAGGTCAACTGTAGTGACCTCTGAGAGCAGATGTTTTTTAATTGCACTTGTACGTGTTACTGTTGTTTATGGACAAATATGTTTACTAATGTACGTGTTGACCATACTCTTTTAAAAGACTGAAGTTGTTGTCGTGAAAGGGATCCTGATTGGAGGAAATACCAATATATGTCATATTAGAAAGTGTATAATGGACGTAAAGCATGTATTAGAATTGGTCTGGACTGAGGGTGTCTATTAGGTTTGTGCAGAACGAAGATGGCAAATAAAAAAACACTTCATAGGAATAACAAATTTTGTTTGTTGAATGAGGAAAAAAATGTTCTCATACTGTAACCTCAATTTGTGTTTAATATTTCATTTTACAAATAGTTTATTTCAGGCAACATACAAATTATAAGATTGAATACAACTTAAATCTTTACATTCTGCATCACATAAACTGTATTAATTCATATAATTAACACCAGCCTAGAACACAGTGGCCACACATCTCCTATCTTGCTCTGTTACTCCTACATTCTACTGTTTTCCCTGTAACTGGTTTGTTGTTTTACCAACATACTGCCTATAAAGTAGACGCATCTGTCCTGCTTTGAATGCACCCTCTTCCCTCCCATAAAATCAGAGCCTTCAATAAGCACAAACTGCCGGCAGGTATCACAGTTCAAACTACTTCACTTATACGTATAAGTTCGATTTCACACGTAAGTCATATATTCCTTTAAAACAGATTAGCAACTGAGGATGTGACCATGTTCTATAAGACAGAACTTATGTAGGCAGTAATGGTCATTATCCTAGGCTGTAGATTTCAAGGTTTGCTATTGAATGGTTTTGAAGTTGCAACTTGCAATGAATGATTTATTTCAGCGTCTATAGATTAAGTCTGCTCCTTGTTAAGGAATAATCATACATGATGCAAATCTTAATATCCTTTTTACTTAACATATTAGAGTCACAAACTGGCCAATAATAGTGTTGTTTTTGTTTTATCAAAAACTTTCCCAGCGCCTGTTTCAGCATTTGTACTATCTAAGGCAATAGGTTTACAAATGAACAATTTTTACTGATCGCTGTTGATAACATTACTATAACAGAAACAATGTACAATACAGCCTTAATATAATTATTTTCCTTAAAATGATCTTGCCTTATAAAATGAATCCTTAATGAGCGCCACGATATGGCAAGATAATCCAAACATGCAGAATGATTCTCATTTTACCGCTTAAAAGATCTGCTGTAAATAGATGTAAATCAGCTGTCCAAGTAAAACTACCTCTATTGTAAAATGTTTGATTCTTACAGTGAGATTTTATATGAAGCTATCATATAAAAATTCCACTACTTCAGATTGTATCTTAGTAATGCCTTGTGCTGCTAGCATCGGGAGACCTTGCCAGCATATGACTGTTCTTCATTGTTTCACAGATTAAAAAAAAAAAAACAACACAAAAAAAACCCACCACGGTTCAGTCAAAGTTGAATTTTTATTATATTGTTATTTTTGAAAGTTAACTATTTCTTTGCTAGAACTTTTATTGACCTTGGATTTGTACTGACAAAGTTTTAAACACCACTATACTTTTTACACAGCAATATGTTTCCTATTTACTTCAGTTTAACTTATGTTATATTAGACTTTGTATGGACATAGTTCACTTTTAACTCATTTTCATGGGAAAATATATTTTGTCTTATTTAGGTATGTAAGTATGAACTGCTGTGTAAATAATATCGATTTGCATACACGGTAAAGAGGCAATAGTTGTTTACTTGACTTTTTTTTTTACTTTACTTTTTACTCTCCACAATATGTTTTGTGCTTTTTCTGTTCTTGACTTTTCAAGTTCTACATTCTTTAGAGATAAAAAAAAACAGTCATTCTGGACTGAAGTACAGATCTAGAGAAACCAGTAGGGTAGCCAGCTCCCACTACGTCCGAATAATGATTTATATACTCCGAAAAGCAGTATGTAAGGAAGATATGTCTGAAATGATGCCCAAACGGGTTCTTTTGTTTTGCCTTTTGCCTTCAGGGGACAGCATGACACTTCTGAACACTGCAGACTGGTTGCTAAGTGCTAGTACGCAGACCGCTGCAGGTTTGTGTATTTTTTTTATAAACAAGCATAAAAATATTAGCATGTTTTGTATGGCATTACTGTGATGAGGGGAAGGGGGTATTGGCAATGTCTGTATGTATTTAGGGATTTGAAGACTCTGTGCTAATAGCATGTACATATTTCAGGAATAATACTAGTCTCTTTTCCACAAAGTGCATGGGCCTTAACCCGTAATCTATTTTGCCCAATCACTGATTACTTGTCACAACCCAAAATGTATGTGAATGTTCCAAGAAACTGGTTAGAACTAAAGATAGTTCAGCAAAAGGGTGCAAATTCAATGAAATCATTATTTTCCTATGTTTATCAGGTCATACGGTGTACGTTTTTTTTTGTATAACATAGGATGGGATCTGCTTTAATTTCTAAAGCTGATCATAATTGGGCACGTTAGAAAATAAGGCCAAAAGATGGCCACTATCAGCCTAAGGGCGCAATCATCTTCCAACCACACTATCAGGCCCCAGCGTGCTGTAGAAATGATCAATTTGCTCAGTCACATGTACCGAATGGCTTGTTCTCATCCAATATGGCCGCCCACACCAGTGACTAAATTGAAACTTTACTCTGCTGCTCCTCCGTGCTCGGACCAAGTAGTAGGATCAACAAATCTGCAGTCGGATTTAAGAACAAAGCATACAGTCAAGCAGACGTTAAATGAGAAATAGAAAGTACAAATTAGTTAAAGGATAACTCCTACCAAAACTAATAATGCAGATTTGGATGGAGTTAGGTGAGACCAATAAACAGAACCTTATGTACTTGTATTTTACAGTTCCGCAGTGGCCCAAGTAGGGAGATCCTTTATCTTGCTTGAGGTGGGCCTTTTTCAAATTTTTAGTTTTGGATGGAGTTATCCATTAACAATATTAGGTACCAAGTCCAATATAATGTTATATCATTTTATGTGAATATCTACATATATTGTATTTTACGTGACATGCTCCTTTAATGACTATAAAAACGTGCTAACTGCTTAGCAGCACCATACAAGATATGAACGTCCACTTTAAGGATACTGAAAGCAGCACTAAGAACTGCCATTGTGCTGGGGCTTGAAATGTTTGTGTTGGTTTCTGCCGTGGCAACAAATTGTTCGTCTCTTGCACAATAACAAAGACAGTGGCACAAAAGCATAGAGATTTGTACCAAGCAGCATTGTTGCAGCTTAGCATTTATATGTGTTTTGTTGTTTGTGTGTGAGATTAAATTGCATTATCTTTAATTGAGACATGGTCAGTCACACGTGGCTATTGAACATACAAATTAACTAACTTGTGGTTTGACCTTAGTTTGTTATTGGCATAAATAGGTCCAGTTAAAGAAAAGTACACAGCATTATTAATATTAGGCTAATACCTGCATTAAGGAGGGTTATATGTCACTAACACATACTTGTCAACTCTCCCGGAATGTCCGGGATTCTCCTGAAATCCGGATCAGTATCCTGAACTCCCGGGAGAGCAGGCAATTCTCCTGCATCCGGCAAATACCTGGCCAAAGTAATTGATTTGCGGTGAATCGCATCATTTTGGCCCTTCCTCCTGCATCAAAACATAATTTCCGACGCAGGAAACGGTGCCAACATGACGCGATTCACCACGCCCCGCCCCCTCCTGCCCTCTAGTCACGCCCCCTGTCCGGGGTCTCCCGGACCTCAGTGCCTAAAAGTAGGCAAGTATGCGACTAACATACAGTGCAGGCAGTTATTTTGCCAGCTGAACCAAGGATGCAGCCTATGAATTAACTGGGAGCTACTGAAAAGTGACACATGTCTCAATTGTGTCACTAGTTACTAGGGCATTAATAGGCTGCATTCTCATGACTATTTTTTTTTTCAGTCAACAAAATGTCTGCTTGCTGTGTTTAGGTGACAGGTGCAACATAGACCTGGAAAAAACATGTCTCCTACTGTAGATTATGGCAGGCACGAATGCGTTCTTTTATAGAATGTTTTAATTAGTATTATAATTGCTTATTACACATAGCCAAAGTGTAAGTTCCATCAAGTAAAGAGTCCATGTCCCAACGAACATCAAACTTAGAAAGGTAACATACCGTCATTAACCTAGCAAGAAATCTAACATCCAATTTAACTAATGACAGCATATAGCAGGTTAAGTTTCCATCCTTCTGAAATCTTAGTGATGAATTGAGATCATTTATTCATTGAGGTGTATCCGTTTTTTATTTTTAACATTTATACAAGCACAACTGCAAGCTCAACATATAGGGCATGTTAATACATTGTTAAAATACTCTTCACATATAGCATAATTTTTTATTTGGTACCTTTATAAAGGTATCTGGGTTGTAACGCACCAAAGTGTTTATAGAATGAACTGCATATCAGGGGCTTAGATGCACCAGCTCAGAAGCAGTAGTGTCCCAGGAAATGTTATTTAAATATAGATTGAAGATTGTTGTTCTATAGACACAAATTGTAACTAAATAAATTACCAATAATATATTTTTTATATTTCGCTTTTCAATGGTTGTTCTTTTTTTAAGACAATCCTGTATTACCTGATTTCCAGCTACTGTCATATTTCTGAGAAAATCCATTCGTGTAGGGCAAATCATTGGCTCTGCTCCAGTTGAGTGATTTATTAGAGTAGAGCATTGCCTTTATTATTTTCACTGAGAATTTAGTTATAAGCATAACATCCTATTTAGCTTATGCAGCCTATTCAGAAAACAGGAAGTTGTTTTATTGCTTGAATCAGCCAGAAAACTGGGATTTTGTACTGGCACGGGCTGCGCCAGTGTATAGGGAAAACTGTCCTTTTTACTTACGGACCCTAAAATCCTAGTGGGCCGCAGGTACCACCCCTGAAATCATAGGCACTTTCTAAGTGTGTGTGTGTGTGTGTATGTGTGTGTGTGTGTGTGTGTGTGTGTGTGTGTGTATGTATGTGTGTGTGTGTATATATATATATATATATATATATATATATATCTCTATATATATATATATATATTTATTTATTTATTAGAGAGAGAGAGGTATGTGTATGCCTGTAGAAGTGTGTGTGCAAGCTTAGCTGTTATAAGGGGCACCATATCTCCTACTGTAGAATGGGATCGGATCGCATTGGATTTAGGTGACCTGTATAAAACCCCAAGGCTGCTTTTATATGGACACAGATCTCCTTGGTGACTACTGTTGATGTATACTTAGCAAAATGAATATTAAACATATTATATTAATATAAGTATATTACTGTATATGTTGTATGTATAGGTGGTTAACCGATGTCATCACCTATAGGGATGTAATCACTTCAGCATTAATGATATCGCTCCACAAACATAGTGGTGTAATTTATGAGAGCGCAACACTGCTTTGATTGTTATGGAACAGGTAACATATGATCTGAGCGACTTAAGGGCAGAGCAATTGAGGCAAATGTCTAAAGATGTCAATAATTTAACAATATCTCCCAACTTGGTTTCCATGAGACAATTTCTGAGTGGTTTTACCGCTTGTGGCTGTCTACCCTGTTAGCAAAAAGTAGTTGCAGGTCATTACCTGAAATTTTCTGCACTGTGATTTCAAATAAATAATTTCCATGGCTTTCTGTTCACATTCATTCTTCACATAAATGTTCTCTGTGTCTTAAATCCCTGTACTATGAGGATCATTAAGCACTTTATATGTCTCATAAGGCAGGTGACTTAGGTCACAGCGCCTACAATATGTCAGATCCATCTGTGAGCTCAGGACTAATACTCTTTCCACCATGGCTAAAACCATCATTGTAAAACCAATAGAAATGCTCACATATTATCAGCATGGAAAGTCACAGATCAAGCATGTGGGTGATCCACACTTATCACAGTATCATCCATTTATAGTTTTCAGCAATAATAGCTGATATTATGATCCATGGAATACAATGACACATGTATAAAACAAAAAATATCCTGGGTCTCATGAATAGATAAATGAAATCTTGATTGTAAAACTAGGCGCTATGTATCTGTTAGAACTTAATGGTGATGGAGTTAATCAGATGACTCTTCCTAGTGCCATTTAAAATGGCATTTAAGGTACTGTGGAAAAGATCTGGGGGGTATATTTACTAAACTGCAACCAATGAGATTCTAGCTGTCATTTAGAATGTACTAAATAAATGACAGCTAGAATCTAATTAGTTGCTGTAGGCAACACCTCCCCTTTTTCAAACCCGCAGTTTAGTAAATATACCCCCTGGACTCCGCCAAGAACACTCCAGATAAAGTTTGGAATCCGCCTCACTTATGGAACGTTTATGCAAGCGTCACCGGAAAACATCATTTAAAAACTCCAAAAACTTCAAACATTTACCAGCTGCGATAAAGCAATTAAAACTCTGCGTGAATTGGCTTCAGGCATGGTTAGTAAGGTTCTAATACAGGTTAATAAGTTTATATATAGCTAATTTAAACTTGATACTTATAAATGTGTATAATTCATAATAGAGGCATAAGAAAATATATAATCACTGGGTGCAACAGTGCATCACTGAGCTCCACAAAATTTGGGTAGGGTCACGGCCATGCTGCTCTAGCCACCTGGGCCTCCTGTTCTGTTATCAAAAGAGCTGGCACAGTATAGTTCTCCGCAGACTGTTAGGGAGGAGCAGGGACCTCGGAGGAGGGGAGTAACCTGGTCTGTACCTCCTATAGTTCCGTCATAGACTGGAATGGAAAATTATAGGCTGTAACATGAATATAATACCAAGTTGAGCAGTACTGGTTGTCAAAATAGGTTACTGACATTTTATTTCAGATGTTGAGGGGGAATTGAATTAGCTGCAAGGTAGCACAATGTGTCTCCAGAGTAGACAGCACACATCTCATCACAGTTTATTCTCCAATCTCCTCTCACTCCCCTATGCGTCCCATAGAGATGTGAGGAGGAAATGAGGGGAGAGTCTGTACCGTATTGGCCGTCAATGTGCGCAGCCGGAGATCGAGGTGATGTCCGGCGGCACGTTGCTCCTAACTGGATTCCCCCATAAAAGCAGATCTAAAATTCAGCGTATTAACATATGTGTGCTCCTAAATATGTCATTTAAATTTATGTAACCGTATAATAACACACTTTCAAATATATATATATACATATTTGCTATAGGGTAATTAGTTTTGGCCATTACAATTATTTACCAAATGTGACGGTACAAGAAGTACAACAGATGTTATTGCATTAGACACTATTTTTCTTTCTAGTTAACTTTCTAATGCATTGTAAAAGGTTAATCAGTGCCATCATTCTTAAATTGTACTGTATCTGAAGCGACATGGTTCTCATGTAATAAATGTTGTTATATTTTCAGTTAAAACAGAGCCAATGAGCGGCTGTGAGATTGCTGCAACGACTTCAGACGGGTCTTTAGACAACTACTCAGGGTCAGGTAAGAGAGGCAGTTTGCAATGTATAAGAGGGAACATCAGGATCTTGTCAGTCAGTTCAGAATTCAGATGTTTGCTACATGCCCACAAGTTAATCACAAACCAGCATCTGTCTGTCTTGAAGTCGAGCAGCATGTGCATTTCATAGACGTTTGATAGTAAATGGACAGTCTAGCAATCCTAACGATCACCACTAGGAAAATAACCCTAAAAATACTTCACAATGTGAGATACATAAAAGTGTTGTATACTACCTGGTTTCAAATATCTGCCAGGAAAAGCTGTCAAAATGGGGAAGCTTTCCGTTCCATAAAAAGCAGCATCATCATCATCATCATCATCATCATTTATTTATATAGCGCCACTAATTCCGCAGCGCTGTACAGAGAACTCACTCACATCAGTCCCTGCCCCATTGGAGCTTACAGTCTAAATTCCCTAATATAGACATCTGATTTGTTGAGATTTGTTCACAAAACAATTAGTTAGATGCTCCTGTTTATGGCATTGGATGTTTCCCACACTTCATAGCTCTCTTGTCCAATCAATGTCAAGACCAGTGGATGGCATTTATTGATTGGATGGTGTACATCCAGACATGCCACCCACAAACAGAGGTACAATCCATGATCTGGGCTGAACCTTTACACGGTCAACACTTAGGCGCTGCCTGTCTTATATTCATGAGGTCTGTCTTATATTCATGAGGTCTGTCTTATATTCATGAGGCCTGTCTTATATTCATGAGCTACTGAATACTACTGAATTGATAGTCTACAGTATCAATGTTGCAGATGGCTTTAGATTTGGGAATGTCGTCATTATAATTAATGGTACCTACATTCTATTGTGTTTCACTTTGCAAAATGGATATATTATTTTAGTTTGCTTTTCAAAAACACATATACTTTTATCTCATCTGCTGGAGACACATGGCTCCAGTACCTGGAATTGACTGTGTTTTCCTAGTCTCCTTAGCGATCTAACGGGTGCTAGGTATTGTTTATAAGATTCCTTGGCTCCATGTTTTTGGTCTTATGTTGTGGACATATTTGAGAAGGTGTGTGCTACTGTGAGAGCTAAGGTTTGTTTCACTCATGTCTGAAACATATATTACTTTGTGGAAGTTACCATGCCTTTAAGCAATATAATATTTTTCTCTTACACACTACGGGGAAAAAACACTGATAAGTTAAGCATAATTGTAAAATAAGAATAATTTCTCCGGTCAACATAAATATGTAGTTTTACTGATGTGAAAAAAGTTTGAGAGTAACCATTTTCCCAAATATTTTATTGGAACTAGTGTGCCAATTTTGTGTATATGTAGCACTTTGATTCCTGTTACTCCACGGGCATTGATAGGCAAATAATAGAGCAACAGAGACTCCATATTGATTATATACTAATGAAGCTTTGGAACAGCACTTTTGTATTTATCCCTGGACCTAGTAATGAAAAAAATCCTGAATACAAAATGTGATGTTTATTAGCTAGAGTAGCAAGCGGTTGAAAATATAATTTTTCACAGGATAGAAAACCTCTTGCCTAGAAATCTCTTTACCCTTGTCAATGAATGTCTTTCTCGCAGAAAATGTAGCTAGTGATGTTCTACAGAAAATATGTGTAGAGCTTGCATTTGTGTTTAGTGATAACTTATTTTACATTATATGTGTTCTTTATTTTTAATGGGTTTACCAAGTGGAGAGAGTTTGGCAAGCAAGTGTTTTTGTAAGCAGGAAAGCACTCATGGTTGCTTAGTTATCTACAAGTTTTAAGAGGGGCCTTCTAGGAGCAGACTGTATACATCTCTGGGATATAGCCATTGACGTTCATTTATACATCTCCATAGAACTGGTAATGTTATAGTGCAAAAGTTAATAAAAAATAGTGCAATAGTAATAATGGTTTACTTTTTTCCAGCAATTTATCATACACAATTGTTTTGACGACCATATTGTTACTCATGCTGTATTCAATAAAAATGTTTACATGTGTTCAATACCCGAAATGGGAGAGTAGAATATTTACTCTTTGGCTCTGCCATGTCAAACCCAAATGGCACTAAGACACAATTTTAATGGGCAATAACAAACATTTTCTTTGGCCTTTTTTGATTTCATTATATTGGAATGGCCACATTTGTAAATTAGATATGCACAACTTGCTTTCTGCTAAATCCCAATTTTATATAAATAAGGGATAAGGCCGGTAATGCGAAAAAACCTAAAGGGTTAGAGGCTTTATTTAGTTAGGTCAAAGCAAAGTTGGCGCCAGTGAGGGCTGCACACAGGGGCCAATCCCTCGGTTTAGCTAAACAACAGCACAGTTTAGCAGATAACAGAAGGGTTTTCCACCTTCATAATAAAATGAATGCCATGTTGAGGTGCTGGACAACTCCTTTAAATACGTGTGTATGCAGGATGGACTGTTCTCTCATGGGAGGAGAAACGTGCATACACATTTTATTTGGTGAAAAGTAGGGTAAAATCACAGACAAAAAGATAATTTGTGTTTCCCTTCATACTCTCCTTAGAAAACAAACAGAACACTACCAAGAAATGCCAAGAATGTCACAATCTTTTATTTATACTTAAACGTGGGAATGGCTTAATAAATAATTTAACATATAGGGGCATATTCAATTAGCATTTGCGCCCGCAATTACACACGGCTTCACAGGTCCCGTTACCGCAAAAGAACGAATTTCCGTGCACACCCCATAGGGTTGCGAGGGAAAATCTGTGATGTTGCGGTACCGTAATGACACTTTACATGCGCAGACGCGTATCCTAATTCAATATGCCCCATAAAATTTAAATTGGTGTATTTAAAAACTGATGCTAGACAGCATTTGGCAATGAGGTTTAATGGTTGAAGACATTTTGTAATTGGTGATGTCTAATAAACTGATTCTAAAATTATATTTTTATGCTGTTTCTCACTAACTCTTTCTATAGACAATATCACTTTTCTCAAATATAATTTTCATGTTACATCGGCATTTTTATTCTGCATACTTTGTTTTTAACTATAACTTTTTAAAGCATATTCTACATTGTTAGCTGACCTCTCTCATGTGTTAGATGTGTGTTTGCTTGGCCCTTCAGGTTAAACTGGATGAGATATTAGTGTTGTTTTTGATTAGTTTGGCAATAGGCACTGAGTCACTGTACACAATGCAGCATTATTAACACGCAATGTTAAGCTTTTTTTTCTTTATTCTGTCCAAATGTTTGTTCCTATCTAAGAATTTCAATGTGACATATGATAAAAGTCAATATCAGTTCAATCTACTATATGGACAGGCATTGGGACTAAAATATAGCATTATGTAAGGTAAACGTTTAGTGTGGTTCTTTTTCCTATAGTGTGGGTGTTTGATTTGTTTTCATCTCCCTTTTCCCCTCTCTATGTGGAGTTATTGGAAGCAGTGGATTTAGCCCCAGACAGACACACCAGTTTTCCCCCCAAATCTACCCATCCAAGTAAGATTTCATTCTTTGTGCACTAATGAAATAAACACAAGGCACCATAAACCTGTCATTTTATATTTTTGTGTATTTCTTCCACTTCATTATCAGATGGATTGTAACATACTGTATTGTTGTACTTTGGAAGACAGCAAAAGCATTAAGTTTCAACTTTTACTTGTTCTGACGTCCTCTATATTTTGTCAGTAACTCACTCTTTCTCTTTTATTGTCATTCTCCATATTTCGCCCTCTCAATTTCTACCTTTTTCATCTTTACTTCTGTATCATTTTTCTACTCCACCTGTAACTCCATATGTCCCTCTCACTCATTATTTCCCTCCCTCTACTGCTCTCTTTCTCCCTATCTCACTATCTCTCTCTCCTCCCTCTTCCTCTCTATCTCTCTTCTCGCTCCCTCTTTCTCTCTCGACCCCCCTCTTCTGCACTATCTCTCTCTCTCTCTCTCTCTCTCTCTCTCTCTCTCTCTCTCTCTCTCTCTCTCTCTCTCTCTCTCTCTCTCTCTCTCTCTCTCTCTCTCTCTCTCTCCACTTCTTCACTAGTTTTCTCTCTATCTCCCCTTCTTCTTCACTATTTATCTCCCTCCCCCTTCTTCTCTACTATTTTTCGCTCCCTCTTCTTCATTCTCTCTCCCACTTCTTCACTCTCTCTCTGCCTCTTATTCTCTCTCTCTCTCTCTCCCTCTTATTCACTCACACTGTCTCTCTCTCTCTCTCTCTCTCCCTCTTATTCACTCTCTCTCTCCCTCTCTCCTTCTTATTCACTCTCTCTCTCCCTCTCTCCTTCTTATTCACTCTCTCTCTCCCTCTCTCCTTCTTATTCACTCTCTCCCTCTCTGCCTCTTATTCACTCTCTCCACTCTCTCTCTCCCTTTCTCTGCCTCTTATTCACTCTCTCTCTCCCTTTCTCTGCCTCTTATTCACTCTCTCTCTCCCTTTCTCTGCCTCTTATTCACTCTCTCTCTCCCTTTCTCTGCCTCTTATTCACTCTCTCTCTCCCTTTCTCTGCCTCTTATTCACTCTCTCTCTCCCTTTTTCTGCCTCTTATTCACTCTCTCTCTGCCTCTTATTCACTCTCTCTCTCCCTCTCTGCCTCTTATTCACTCTCTCTCTGCCTCTCTGCCTCTTATTCACTCTCTCTCTGCCTCTTATTCACTCTCTCTCTACCTCTCTGCCTCTTATTCACTCTCTCTCTCGCCCTCTCACTCTCCCTCTCTCTCGTCCTCTCACTCTCCCTCTCTCTCACCCTCTCTCTCGCCCTCTCACTCTCCCTCTCTCTCGCCCTCTCACTCTCCCTCTCTCTCGCCCTCTCACTTTCCCTCTCTCTCGCCCTCTCACTTTCCCTCTCTCTCGCCCTCTCACTTTTCCTCTCTCACGCCCTCTCACTCTCTTTCTCTCACTCTCTTTCTCTCACTCTCTTTCTCTCACTCTCTTTCTCTCACTCTCTTTCTCTCACTCTCTTTCTCTCACTCTCTTTCTCTCACTCTCTTTCTCTCACTCTCTTTCTCTCACTCTCTTTCTCTCACTCTCTTTCTCTCACTCTCTTTCTCTCTCTTTTTCTCTGTTTCTCTTTCTGTCTTTCTCCCCCTGGGGTTTGCATGATATTGAGGCAGTACAAACATCTAAGTGTAGATATGCATTTCTGTTAAGATGTAGCTTTACATATAATTTTAAGTAAAATAGTTTAATTCCCACTGACTGTATATATTAAATCTAATTTTTATTCATGTAGTTTTTTACTCTTTTTCTGAGAATTAAAACTCAATAACCCTTTTGTTTAATAATATGGTAATGTTGAAGATGTTGACAAGTGTTTTTTTTTACTGAAGTATTTTTCTTTTCTTGTTTCTGTATTTTTAATAGCAGGGCTTATCCACATATTTTACCCACCCCTTCCTCACAAACGATGGCTGCATACGGGCAGACTCCATTCCCCACAGGAATGCAGCAGACCTCAGCATATGCTACGTACCCCCAACCAGGACAGCCCTATGGAATTCCTCCTTACGGTAGGCAGTCTGTCTAACTCTAAACTGTCATTAATTATGTGTCACTCTTTCCAGTCTACCTTGCAGCTTTTCTTCACAGACAAATATAAAACTTTTCAGCAAACTGTAATATATATTTAATGTTCTCCACAACGTTAAAAGGTTGTATTTACAAAGACATATTTTTCCTATTTGCTTTAAGTATCTTCATAGGGTAATGAATATGAATTATGGTAGGACCTTGATACATTGTGCATAGGTAATCTGTAGCTATCCAGTTGTTGTTCAGTTACATCAGTTTTCCGGCAGGTTTGAAAAACCAATCAGAATCTAGCTATCATTTATTTAGTACATTTTTCAAAATGATAGCAAGAATCTGATTGGTTGCTATAGGCAACATCTTCTCTTTTCAAACCCGCCAGAAAACTCTCAGCTTGATACATTTACCCCCTGGCCTCTAACAGACTATGGAACCTGAAACAGGTTCTCTATTTCTAAAGAGTAAGAAGCAGCTGAAAAAGAGTTGGCAACATACATCACCTATTTTATTTTAATTCTTCACTTCTGGTAGTTAATAATGATCATGTAATTGCCCGGCTGTACAATGTGCAGCTCATGGGTCAGTCTGGCCCTCCAAGGATCTTTTGTGCTCACCTCTACCCCACCGCCACCCCACTTTCTTCAGCAGCTTGTTGTGTTTCCAAAAAGAATAATTCCATACTATGTATTGTGTTTTCTACCGTTAGATTTTGCATTACTGATAGCCAATAAGTCTAAGCCAATTATATCAGAATAATATTTTGATACAGTTTATTACTTAATTCAGCAGCACTGTTGAATTGGATCTTGACTGTATTTGTACACATGGATCTGATGTCACTAACTGATTTAGGTGCATTGTGGGCAGGCATCAAGACGGAAGGAGGGTTACCACAATCCCAATCACCGGGACAAGCTGGATTTCAGAGCTATGGTTCAAGCTTCAGCGCTCCTCAACCAGGACAAGCTCCGTACAGTTACCAAATGCAAGGTAAGTGAGGGCTTTCTGTATGATAAATACCAATCATAATGAATTTCATTTTTTGTCATTGTGCTTGAGCTATGTATTTTATGATATAATTGGTCTGGCTTTGTCACTCTTTAATTCATTTAACTTTATATTTGTGTGGTTTATGGCTTTATTAAGTGGCAACTTCTTAGTTGTGGACTGTAAGTTTGAAACAATTGAAACAAAGTGTTACCATAAAAATATTTTTTTCTAGTATATTTACACTGCACACTTTGCCCATCTTGCTAAGCTTTACATTGCTGCTTTGTATGTAATTCCAATGTTTTGATTTGCTGTTGAGTAGAAGAAAAGGAACTTTTGTCTGTCTCCCTTAATGCATATTGATCCTGGGTTTGTCAGAATATGAGGTCTCTGTACCTTTGAACTGTTAGCTGAGCAACCACAGTGCTGCTGGTCTGACCATCTGATACAAACTCCCTTAAGTGAGCACACTCTTCATGATCTGCTTTACAGATGGTTGAAGTGCAAACGATTGCTGCCGTTCCTAAAGGTGCCCTTCAACTGGCTAGATAGAAATAATAGATATTCTTGTAGAAGCTCTTACTTTTCCTTGTCCGGAACAAATTTCTTTAGGGTGGCACCAAATATAGGTTTTCTACAAATCAATCATCCATATTTTTGTCATTGCTTTATTATTAGCTATATTATATTATTTAGCTTGTTATTTATTTTATACGGAATTATTGTTTTATGTCTTACTACTATTAAAAAATGATAGTGTGTTTATACATATGCACAGCCACAGATATAGGATCTGTTATCAGGCTCTCCATGTAAGCTTTTTGACTAAACTATACTTAATTATTGTAATTGCAATAAAAAGTTAGCTCTCTTTCCATACCCTTCCCCTAGCATTTCTCTTATTAACTTTTTCCTGTTGCTCCTCACAGTGAAATAAGGAGAAAGCCCGTGTGTGTGTGTGCTTGTGAGTGCATGCTTGTGTGTGTGTGTGTGTGTGTGTGTGTGTGTGTGTGTGTGTGTGTGTGTGTGTCTCTAGCATTTTCAATTATGTTTCTTTTTTCTTTCTGGTTTCTGAACTTTCAGCAAACAGGTTTGCAGGTAACAGAAGGATGTAAAAGTTCATTCATAACAAATACCTCTTACACCTAATTCTTAAGTCTTAGTATGGTCTACTCTACAAATGACATGCATATATGGATATTACATAATCAAATATTTGCATGTCTGTCTGTTTTCATTTTCTATTACTCTTTTAATACTATTGTTACACTTTATCTCCCATTATAGAACAAAACAGAATATGTTACTGCTTTATAAAATGATCAAAATTCTTTTCTGTGAACCACATTATTGGGATGATATATTTTCTTAGAGAAACCTTTGAATCTTCACTCTGTTTTGAGGTCCATGTATAATTCAACTCATTCCTGTAGTTGCTTATGTGGATATAAGAGGAATTAGGGGGTTTATGCAAGTACTGATATGGCTGTAATTTAAAACAGAGAAAGGTTATTATATAAAGGAAAGTTTCTACTTATATGTTTGTTTATTTTAATTTATCATTTATTTGACATAATAAACATACAGCATGCCTGAATATTTTCTATGATAGGAAGTAGCTTATTTTCTAAATAACAGTTCTCTCACAAAAGTTTGTAGACAGTCATTGTAAAGGCCAACTGTTCCTCTGCAAAGGCTATAATGAAAACAGACTTTCGGGAAAGTACTTTATGTTTGTGTCTAATGGCCAGGAACCGAGAGAGACATTTTAAAAACAGTGCAAATGATGTCTGAACGGCAGCAAATGTGAAAAGGAAAAAAGATCTAGGATTAAAGAGCCCATCTGGCCTTCATAGAGCAGTCCCCAGAGGACTACACTAACTTCTGCCTCGTATATTGTACACTGATGATAGACATTGCCCATGGCAAGGACCCTGATTATAGGAAGCAAATGAACTTCTGTTCGAAATCTCAAAGTGAGACCTATATTGTAACCATCCCATTAGATATCCCAAAAAAAGAAACAGGCTTTCCCAGAAGCCAGAATTGTATTGTTTATGGCTAATTATTCTTGAATAGAAGCTATACACATGTTACTGCTAGGAACAAAAACATATTTCTGTTTACGTCATGAAAACCATAAAAGTTTTCTTGTTTCCGATTTTACATGTTACTTTAATGTTTAAAATTCCAAAACATGTGCTGTTTTGGTGACGTTCATTATACTTAATAGGCCACACATCAACTTTACTTAGATCTGTTTTCAGCTTATTTCAGTATACTTACATTTGAACATACAGTAGTGAAGAGAGCGAAATAGATGTAAAAGGAATATGTTTTAGTACTTACTAGCTCACGCACTGTGCAATCTGGTTGTTCAGCCACACGCATGCAGGATTAAATGTCACAGACCAGGTTGTTTGTGTACTTCCTAAGAACAGAAAGGGAGACTTGATACATTCCAGTCATTTCCAACTGCTTTTCTGTTCTACCTATTCAAATCCAATTCGGATCCAGAACGATTACCACAGTATGTATTGTCGGGACAGTTTAGTGAAAATCTGGTTGGCGAGATTTTGACTGTGAAAATGTACTTCTCATGGAGCTTGGGAGATGTATTCAACCTATATAGTAGTTCATTTTCACCCTTAAATAAGCTTTAGTGTACTCAGCAGCCACCGGTACTTAGCTGGAACCAGGGCCATAACTAGGGCTGTGCGGCATGGGCGACCGCCCATTGGTGCAACGCTGAAGAGGGGCGCAATTTAGGAATATTTTAGGTTAGTTTGGTTCAAATTGAGGGCTAGGGGAGCGTCATTTCTCTTTCTCGCCCCGGCGCTTGAATTCTAAGTTACGGCTCTGGCTGTAACCTCTGATGGTACGGTTGGGAGAAGGTGGGACAGTCGCAATTGGTACGGTGGGAGTTTAGGTGGCAGATTGGTCAGGTATCCTAGGTGAAAACCAGAACAGTAGAGATGTATGGAATTACTAGGCAACAGCACAGCCTGGGACAGGGAAACTGTAAGATGAGTCGACAGTGGTTATAAATGAGCAAAAGTCAGCAACAGGTAAACATAAATACTATAGCATACCCTGTGACAGATACTAATGACCATAGTGACCATAGAGAATTAATTTCTATAGCCTGACATAACTAACGCATAGGTAATGACGCAGTTATCTCATTTGGTGTGAATTTAGAACAAGTAAGTACTAAACCGACAGTCATATGAAAGCTAAGATTATGCTGCCACACCAGGATATTCATGCCATCAGTAGACCTGGAGGGTGGCAGATTCTGGCAAGGGTGCTAGACACAGCTAAATGTCACAGATCTATATGTTTACAGCCAGTTTTACTTGTACTAAACAGAGTAAATAACTGATGGGTTGCTATGGGCTACAGCCTATTAGAGCTGTTTGAACCATGTCACTAAATAACCATTTAGCTGTTTGCTATTGTAGATCTAACATATTTTTACAAGGCATTTAAGCTTGTACAATACGTATTTTCTTTCATACATGTGAACATGTACATATAATTCTATATGTTTTATGGATTTACTATTGAAAAACATTTCAAAAAGCCATTTGTAGATTTATTTAATTCATAATATATTATAAATCATTTGATTAGAACCTTGTATAATTTTTTATGCTAAGTACCCCCTGGTATGTGTAAATTTAAAGCACCTATAAATGATTTAAAAATACCAGTATGATTAGTTTTGTACCTTTTATGATGTACTAATCAATGTAATGTTATTTCCAGTTATATTTAACAAACTGAAGTACGCTTTACATCCCTAAGGTATCCATTGTGCTACAAATACAATAGACTAAGGGGTACATTTACTAAACTGCGGATTTGAAAAAGTGGAGATGTTGCCTATAGCGACCAATCAGAGTCTAGCTCTCATTTTGCAGAATGTACTAAATAAATGACAGCTAGAATCTGATTGGTCGCTATAGGTAACATCTCCACTTTTTCAAACCTGCAGTTTAGTAAATCTAGCCCTAAGAACCTAACAGTTGGCATTAGAAACACTACATCTCAAGGGTAAATCTAGACTGATTTTTTGGGATTGTATTGCAGCCTTTTCTCCAGTGTTAGCCTGGGTGCAGCTGGTATGGGGCATGCAGTCTGACAATGCCATATGCAGCGATGTTGGGGCTGCACACAATATCTCGCCTAAAAAATATATAACTGGTAGCAGGGGATACAGTTCATATGGGACTCAGAGCTTGGGGGCCCAAGTATCCTTCCAAAGCCCCATGTGTATATGAGCTTTATTTCACCTTTGCCTAGTACATGGGGGTCATTACAAAATGGGCTCACAAATGTCTGGTTATGCCCCTCCTCCGGGTTACTGAAGCTTCCTTTAGTGATCAGGCTCTGGCTGTTGTCTTAGTAACCAGAAGAAAAACTGTTATTGGTTAAGAGTGTTGATTGCTTCCTATTGTTCACTGTAACAGCAGCCATGGACTGAGCAGTAGAGGAAATTTTTCATGGACATGGGGGCCCTTTCAAAATTTTGCTAAGGGGCCCACAAATATCTAATTACGCCCCTGGCTTTGGTACTTTATATACGCTCATAATACACCTGTCTATTCACTTGAAGGGAATTCTATAAAGAAAAGCTAAAAAAACGCCTATGAAGCAATGGAAAATGTGGATTACCTAGTTTTCCAATACTGAACATTGTGTGAGGGAAGAAGAGAGATAACTCTGCAGTTCTTCAGACTCTCACAACCCCTTTCCCTCCCTCCAAAATGCTCTGCTCCCAAACATCCCATTTCATTTACTTTTGAGGTTACCTGTGCTGATTTGATCGGTGATATTTTAGAAAATATTCAATTAAATAATTGAGCACAGTTAACTGCAATAGTAAAATAATAGGGAAGCATAGAGTTGCGTTAACTGTACTGAATTAATTGATTTGAAGAATGATCTTATGAAAATAAATTAATCAATTCAGCACAGGTAAATTCAAAAGTAAATAAAAAACCTATCTGCATTAATTGCATACATAGGATGTGTGAGCCAATGATCAGCCAGATAAACACTCTGGGCCTGAGTCATTAAGGAAAGTAAGGCAAAAAAAAGAGTAAATGTTCTCCAGGAGAAACCATGTTACAATGCAACTGGTGCAAATTAGTTTATTATTTTGCGCATAAGTTAAATATTGGCTGTTTTTTTCTTCTAGCACTCAAATACTTGATAGCTTTATTTTTACATGGAAATTTAAAGTTGATCTAGGACATGCCCTATCCCAACTATAAATATGTCTCCAGATTTTAAATATACCTCCCCTCCAATGCAACATGGTTTTGCCGAGGTGCAAAGTTACTCCTTGTTTATGCTTTGCTCTCCTTAATCAGTCAGGCCCCTGAATGTTACTATGCAAACAGCTTGAGTCTATTTGTGACTATTTCACATTCCATGCATTCTAATATAGGGCCAGTGGCTTCTGCAGTCTTTCCAGCTTGGTGATACGATGAGGGGGTGGTCAAACTTACTATGCTCTGGTTCCTCAATATAGGAATTAATATATTTGTGTTATATACTTTTATATTAAACTAAATATCAAATATGTTCACAATGATTGATATTTACAGGGAATCCATATTGGCAAAATTGGCCACTTTTCATAGTGTAATTATAGTCTGTCTTTAATTTTCACAACTATTTCCCTGTTGTAAAAAAATAGTCTGAAATATTTGATGTTAAAAAAAAATAAACTCTATGTAGTTTTTATATAGTTGTGGAAACCAAAGTTGCATTTGACAACTTACTTTCCTTGACACTGAATAACATCATGGCGCGATGTGCACAAATGTATTGTAATCCACAGCAACCAGGGGCCTGATTCATTAAGGATCTTAACTTAAGACACTTCTTATTTAAGTCTCCTGGACAAAACCATGTTACAATGCAAGGGGTGCAAATTAGTATTCTGTTTTGCACAAGTTAAATACTGACTGTTTGTTCATGTAGCACATAAATGTCAACTTTAAATTTCAGTGTACAAATAAGCTATCAAGTATTTGTGTGCTACATGACAAAACAGTCAATATTTAACTTATGTGCAAAACAGAATGCTAATTTGCACCCCTTGCATTGTAACATGGTTTTGTCCAGGATACTTAAATAAGAAGTTTCTTAAGTTAAGATCCTTAATGAATCAGGCCTCAGATTCTCAAATTTTTCTAATGCTGTTTTGAAAATAAAAGCAGACATCTGATTGGTTGGTATGAGTTACTGTACACTCCCATCTGTGCACATATCACCATTTTATTACATAAGCCTCAATTTGTTTTTAACGTTATTTCTAACTGTCTCTTACTGGTGGTCCTTAAAGAAACCTATATTGTTAGTTACATAATTACCTGACTACTGAGTTGAACCGCCTGAACGGAGATCAGGGCCCAGTCATACATTAGTCAAGAACCATCAATCTAAGCGGGTGCCCTTTCCACATTAATTCAGCCATCAGGATTTGTCGCTTACTTCTACATGTCAGGAGCAACACTGTTGTTTCTGCACTACACATGGAGTCTATTGAAGTTGCAGTCTGGGAGGTCTGTGTGTATACACATTTCAGCATTTTTCTCCTTTCATTTCAGGGAGCACTTTCACCACAGCATCGGTAATCTATGCAGGAAGCAATTCACTCACAAATTCAACTGGATTTAATAGCTCCCAGCAGGTAAATTTGGTTAAAGAGGGATATTTCAGTTGTACACAAGAAGCCTTTTTTTTTTTTTCTTGTCTTCCAAATTTTTTCTGTGTTTTTACCTCACTGACTCCTGACATTGTCCTTCCAACCTCCAAGTGTTTCTACATGCTGTGTTATAAATCCAGACTTAATTCCCTCGCTGACAGATGTACTGCAGTAAATGTTTCTGTAGGCGATAGAGAGGTACCATGTGTTTGGCATACCCACATACATTGGTAATGCATGTGCACATCACATCATGTTTAATAGATACATTTGTGGCACAGTTAAAATCCAGTACGGTTATCTGTTATTATATACCAACAAGCCGGCCAATGTATTCCATGTGGGAAGCTATGTCAACATGTGCTTGCAGTTATATTTTGGAATGTTTTGCTCTGAAGTAGCAACTTGTTTAACAAAAACTCGCTTTGTTGCTTTTTTGTGTGTGCTAGGAATATCCATCTTATCCCAACTTTGGCCAGAGTCAATATGCGCAGTATTATAACAGCTCACCGTATCCATCGCATTACATGACCAGTAGCAACACGAGCCCCACTATACCCTCCACTACTGCCACATACCAGCTGCAAGAGCCACCATCAGGTGTCGCCAGTCAAGCAGTAACAGAACCTTCCACAGGTAGGTGTTCTGGTATTTACCAGTAGGCTGTGGTCATTAATGCCGCTCTGGTGTCTGTCGTTATCAGCTCTCCACCCTCACCGTTATTTCTGTTTTTCTTATTTGTGATTTTATTATAAATGCTAAACTATAAAGAAAATTATATTCATTTTTGTTTGTTATTGAGAGTTACCCACCTTCAGATGACTTTGTATCGTTGGCTTATACATGCCATCTTGCAGCTTTGACTAAGTAACCTGACTTACCTATGTACTGGTAACAAAGTAATGTATTTTTTATTTTATTTTCAATTACAGTGTATATACAAAGCAGTTCAGGAAAATCATTTGAAAGTGATGTTGTAAACTTGGCAAATTATTATTTAGTTGTGGCTGTTGTCCTGACAGAATTGCGACCCTGGATTAGACTCAGGGTTCTGGACATATTTCTATCATCAGGGCTGTACTATGTGTGATTCACAGAGAAGATTTGAAAAGTGTTTGTAATGCTCAGCTACCCTGAAACTAATGGGACTGGTCCCATGAACATAACATTTAAGAAGCCCTTTCCATGAAAAATATTGAATAGCACAGAATTACTTGGTGTAAAGAACTAGGTTGTGTTGTCGGCTAACTTTCTGACTATAGTATCCTTCAACGGTCTTAGATAGAGGGACTGATGTACATAGGGGTAAAGGCCACTTAATGTTAAAAGTTTTATTCAAACAATGGTATAAACATGGGTACGATAGTTGAATATCTATGTTTTTTTATATTTGGCTTAGTTTGGCATATTCCTTTAGTTCACCTTGATATGCACTTTTGTACTGAGGTCCATGTATGTATGTAGTACTAAGAGCTGACTGTGAGTTACAGCTATTAGAAATTCCAATTACTGCTTCCTATAGCGCCATGTTTCTCAGCATTCTGGTCTCTGACAAGAGGCGCTGCCTCAGATTTTAGGCTTCAGTGGAAAGGTTCCTCAAAAGTTGGGTTGCAAAGCTATAACGAACGTGTTGGTACCCAGCAGGGGAGAACATTCAGTCCACTTGTAAATGTGAGCACAGCTGCAGTGCTGCTATTAAGACACAAGTCTCTGGGTTTTGTGCCCAGATTGGTAGTTTTTTCAGGAAACAGAGCTTGTAAAAAGAGGTTAACACCCGACTCCTAGTCGTGAGGAACAGCTGACTGAGGCCTAGTTTTAAGTTCCCAACACTACACTGGCTGCCACTTGTAACTCTGCTGTCCTTTCTAGCAGGGGGTCTTGAAAGCTGGCTTAGATGTTTCTTATGAGTTGGTGGAAAGTATATTATCTTCTATTTGATTCCAAAAACAGCAAGGGATCCAACAGTCTCTTTGCGTGCTTCAAATATTCTTCCTAATCGATCTGCTGTTGAAGGTGATGATAGGGATTTGAGAGCTCTCTTTCCTAATAAATGTGACCATATGTGCAGGACATGTAATTACCTTGAAAGCACAGTGTTTTCCTACAAACAACTTATACTTGTCAAGTAACCTAATGCTTTAACTATGTTAGTGCTGCAAAACGCTTGCATCATTGGTGTTTTATAAAAGACCACTTAATGACTGTTGTCCTTTGACAGGATAGTGAAGTCTGCTGTAAATTTCAACTTCTTCGATAAAATATGGTAGCTGACTAGTTATAGTTTCCACTGATTTGTGAACCTCAGATATAACAAAATTATTACTGAAATGTGCGACTGACCAATGGTCACATCAGCATGCAAATGTGATCATTGTTTGACCACTATGCATGCTATTCTGTGTGCTCTAACCATGTGTCCCAAAGAAGCAGGTAGGCCGCTCAGTGATGACGCTACGTGACTAGGTCGCTCTGTGTGTGGGCTGCTTGTCTCCATCTGCAGAAAATCAGCAGATATGGTAGTGAAATTATGCTCTATATATGGATTTTGCAAACGTTTTCTCTATTGTTCTACATATGATATACGATGAGAATGCTATTTAGAGTACAGTTTTGAGCACCTCGCTGTAAGAAGTACATTGGAGAACTTGGAAGGCTTAAGAGAAGGGAAACATCATTAAAAAAATAGTAATAAAAAAGTGAAATTAGAAGATGGAGGTTGTGTTAACTAGCTTTGTTAACTTTGAGGGGAATTAATTATTATGTATTATATTAGAGGTTAACACAAAGATTTGTCTAACAAACATTTAGTGCCAAGGATCATACAAAGGACAAGGGGTCTTTAAGTGTGAATAGAAGAAACTTCATTTCACCATCAGCATAGGAAAGTATTCTTTACTGTTAGGGTGGTTAAACTATGGAATTAGTAGAGGACATTGTGAGAATGATTGAGCCAGGCAACTTAATGTAAGACATTAGATGTTTCTAAATGTAATTGTAAATCCAGCACATGCTGGTGCAGAGAGAAGTCCATGACCTTTTAGACTGTCCCATGTCCCCTACTGATAAAGTCCCAGAAAATGTCCAGCCGGGCTTGTTTCCACACATTCTTTATCAGGTTACCCTACAAACAACATAGAAGAGTCACATGTTTTATACTCACAAAAATGTATTTGAAAGGCCCGTTATTTTTAACTTGCCACATTAAATGTTTTTTAAGATGTCTCTATTATTTCTCTTTTTCCTTATAATTAAAGAACAACCAATCAGCAATTAGCTTGTATCTGTGTAGTGAAACTCAGACAATGAAAGTAAGTGTCTGATTGGCTTTTATCATTCAGTGCACATTTTGCAGCTAAATGCAATGTCAGTAAATGGGCCAGAATATCTTCATGTCTGAATGCTGCTAAGGAATGAAATTCTGCTGTAGTGAATCATTTGATTTAACTTACCTCCTGTGATCAAGAAGAGTATTTATACATCTTTACCTGCTGGGGTATTGCTGACAGTGTTTGAGAAATAGTTCTAGAAAGACATTTTAATTCATATCTATGTATAGGCAGATGGGGTATATAACAGTAAGTTCTGTTGTGCTGTATGCGATGTTTGTAGAAGCCTTTGCATGAGTGGGTACATTGAATGTCTGTGGTCCAGTTGGCTGTGAAGAACGTACATTCCATCATAAGTAGTCAGGAGGTAGTCTGCGAAACCGGACTCTTGTGGGATGAAAGATTTTTTTTCTATTTCATTTTGCAAGAACGTATGTTTTGCTGAGGAGATCGCTTTGTATGTCTGCCGTGAAAACACTGCCCAGAACTTCAGCCACAGGTGGATTTGTAGTAGAATAACGGTGAGAGATGTACTACACATGTTTATTCTTGCTATGATCAGATGGACATATTCAGCTCCAACATAAACCATGGGTTATGCAGATCCATTAGGGATGTCATAATGTGTGAAAATGGTTCATTGGGATTAGGCCTCTTGTCTTTCAATAATAATTTAGTCCAGTGGTTCCCAAACTGTGCCCCTAGGGCTTCCTGGGGTGCCTTGGAGATCTCTCAGGGGTGCCTCTGCCAGGGCCAGTGGTAAGCAAGGCAGGGGACTACTTGGTAACTATTTTGGCTTAGGGGTGCCTCGAAAAAAATTTGGAGACCCTAAGGGTGCCTTGATCTGAAATAGTTTGGAATCCACTGGGTTAGTCCAATTTGTTTTTTACATTTTGTGGAGTGTTATCTTTTATTTCTGGTTTTGCCTTATTTGTTTCATAATAGGCCAGTCATTATATAGTATGATAGGCGAACATTGAGGACCATAATGTGTCCCACCAGTTTGACAGCCTTTGTGTTGATAAAGTTGAACTCTGTTTGAATTGCATTTCACAGTGTAGTGTTGGTGCCTGAATAGATACTGGCCATCCATTGCCATTTGTCCACATGTTAAAAATGATCGCCTTAGTATTCAGTGCATGCTTAGAGCTGTGGATCATACACAGTCATCATCAGCTGCAAATGCCGCAAAGCTATGTGCACACAGATGCTTTTCTTTCAGGCATCCAGAAAGAGTTTGAAAGTGAATGAGTGTGGAAAAGGGGTGTACACATAATGTTTCACTCTCCAACTCACTTGTCAAGTGTGGTTGACATAAATTAAATTTGACACTGCTTGGGCTCTATATCTAATTCTGCAGTGTCACAAATACATTGACCACAGAACATCTTTACTGTTTAGGCGGCAATAAAAGAAAGTTTTAAACTTGTTTCTAGTATTCCGTGTGTACTAATTCTAAATATGCAGCAGGCTTGCCAAATCTTCTCAGTAAAAAAATAGACAGAATGTTAATTGCTTGATCAATTTATAAGTTTACAGCAGGTGCTAGCAGGGGAAGGGTTATCTAAAAAAGAAACACACACATGAAAATACCCCAGCACACCGCTGTGAACCAGTAAAAAAGTTGTTATTCTATTTGTGCATAAAATGCAGGAGTCTCACATTTATGATAAGTTACCAGCAACTTCTCGGCGCTCCTGCTAATAGAATGGTCCTAACTAAACAATGAGAGTCCCTATGTTAGGTCACATATGAATGTGTTTTTAAAATGAGATCTAACTTACCTGGAGGTACCCTGGAAGCCTCCAAATTGGCAATAGAGTTCTACATGTACAAATTATAAAAGTGCAGAAGGTTGCCAAATCTTGTCACTAAAAAATGTATCCACGTTTATAAAGAAATGCACTGACAGTTTGAATTTTTTTACTGAACACGTCAATATAAAAATGTCCCCCAAACTAACATTTTAAGTATCTGCAACAAAAGTGGTTTCTGGGATTTTATAAATGGAGTGCAAGCCTACATAATCTCTGTCACTGATTCTTCTGTGTGTATTTTTATTGTGTCAAGATGGGGTCTGAGTTTACTGAGTGACAATTGGCAACCCCTTTTCACTTAATACTTCTTAAAACCGAAAAAATTACATAAAAGTGTTTAAATCCATTAGTGTGTATTTCATATTATCAAAGTGAGCTGCACACGGCAGATTTTCTGAGTGACTTCTATTTTATAGTAAAGTTTTTCAAAAGTAGTTTCTCTTTGAGTATCCTGTGCCACCGAAAGACTTATTTTCACATTTTAGTTTTGGTTTGTTGTCCTTTTATCAGTGAACTCTTACTTGGCTGGCAATTCTGCTGTTGCTAGGTAACCTTTGTATTAGTAAAGGGTTTTGGCAAGGTTCTGTACTTATCTCCTGTAATGTGATCGCCTTAACTTTGCAGTGAGCAGGGAAAGCTCACTCTGCTTCTCATGAATATTCAGACGCAATCAACTGACGACAACAGGAAGCCTGCAATTCTCCGCACAAACTTCCCCATTATTATTAGCGGCAAAATTGCATAATGTTTTGGATTCTAGGAAGGCTCCAGAAATTAGAAGCAGTAAAATTGTAGTTGAAATTCTAGCCGTTCTCCCTTAAATTCATACACTATCATGGGGGCATGAACAATAACTGCACAGAAAAATCAAGCAATGCTTCAATTTATATGATAGAAAATCTATTCTGTACATTCTTTTGTTTAGAGTGTCAGCCTTTACACCTATTTGTGTCTCCCGTCACAAATTTTAAATAAAGACCAAATATAATAAGTGCATGTATGTTTTAAAAAGTAACTTGAGATATTGTTGATTTGAATTGTATGGAAAGAACATTTCATCAATAGTAAGCAATTAGACAACAGTTACTTTGAACTTAAGAGGAGGCAGGATATTTTGGAATAGGGAAGTTGTTGGATCATTTTCCTGCATGTGCACGTATGGCACAGTTTTGACCATACCTGCATACTCTTCCAGAATGTCTGGAGATTCCTGAATTTCAGGGAGTTCTCCTGACTCCCGGGAGAGTAGACCATCCTCCCGGATCCTACTGGGGCTTTGATGATGATGCGATTCATTGCCAAAAACTCACTTGCCTGATTTTTGAACACCTCACAGAGGGACAGTCCAAAAACTAGGCAAGTACGTTTTTGACAAACTAATCTCTTCTTAAAAAAAAAAAAAAAAGGTAATTCCAAGTTTCATTTTCCTGGAACAACCATTAACAGAGCCTATTTATGGCATGCATACCTTGTGGAGTGTTTTGAAATGAATGAATTAACCCTAAACAAAAAGTCTGAAATATCCAAGTGATTTTTTTTCTATTTCTTTTTCAAGTCGAATACAGCACAATCCACAGTCCGGCAACGCCTATTAAAGATTCAGATTCTGAACGGTTGCGGCGCGTGTCGGACGGAAAATCACGCGGTCGAGGAAGGAGAAACAATAACCCATCCCCACCTCCAGACTCTGACCTCGAAGTATGTCACACAGTAACCTGCGAGTGTTAAACTATTTTTTTTCAAAAAGAATCCGCTTAACCGTATTCACATTGGAGGTTCTACAGAGAAACGTCATTATTAATATTGTTTAAAAATGGGTGTGAAATAACTAGTGAACTGTGATAAAACAAAGGGTAAAAAAACATATTTTAATAACAATACAGGAATATACATTAAGACAAAAGGCCAGAATGCCCTGTCCCAAACAGACTGACAAACTAAGAATGTATGTCTTATGGAAAACAATTTCCCTCTACTTTTTATCCCTCTAGAAAGAACTTGTGCTCTAGAACCTTGTTCACCATATGTTCTGTGCTCCCAGTTCTCCTTACACCAGCTAATGTTTCAGTGGACAGGAGCATAGACACCTCTGACACATTTTTAATGGAGGTTTCATGTGGCGGATATAAAATATTTTATTGATCAGTTGTTTGTCATGCTTTTTTTTTTTTATTTTTATTTTTTTTAGTTCTGCAGATATATATCTTTTTCATGTATTCATAATGTATCCAATATCACATATTGGCCAAAATGTGCCATAAAAATCCTGTATAAGCAAATAACTATAAATCAATTGTATACAGTGACCATCCATTATCTGCTTATTTTGCGTATTCTAATTTTAACTCTCTATAAACTACATATTTTTAATATGACCCAATTTTAAATTAATACAGTTTAAACTAATCAAATTAGGTTTGATGGGCACTAACCTAGAATATTGTGCTTTTTGTTTTTTTGCAACATATATTGACAGTATTCTCATATTATATTTTCAGAGAGTATTCATTTGGGATTTGGATGAGACCATCATTGTTTTCCATTCGCTACTAACAGGATCCTATGCAAACAGATATGGAAGGGTGAGTTACAAAAGTGATATTATTATTATTATTAGTAGTAGTATTTGTACTACTATATAAGGCATCACAAGGGGTCCGCAGCACCATACAATGGGAATTTGTACAAGACAAAAAAAATGTAAATACCATCCTTTACAGTCATATGGTTTAATTCACAACAAACACCCTATTTAACCTTACAAAAGTAGCATAATATTATTATATATAGTTTAAGATTTGCATCTACTTTTGTATTAAAAAAATATTTAGTGGTACATTTACCACAACCAATCAGATTTTAACTATTAATTATCTAGTACATTCTACAAAATGATAGCTAGAATCTGGTTGGTTGCGTTGGGCAACATCTCCCCTTTTTAATATTTATAAGGTTTAAGAAATCTATCTCTTAGTGTTGTTTTGTTCCAATTTTACCATTCACGGGCATTTAACCATTAATGAATAATAGTTTCTGGTGGTATGTCAACATTTTTGTTTGGACAGAAATTACCGTATTTTTCGCTCCATAAGACGCACTTTTTCACCCAAAAAAAGTGGGGGAAAAAGTGTGTGCGTCTTATGGAGCGAATACTGCATGCCAGAAAGGAAAGAAGAAAATAAAACTTACATGTCCAGCGTGGAGAAGCGGGTCCCGGCCAGGCTGCAGATCCTCCTGATCGTCCGTCCCCCTGCCTATCTGTGAGGACCTAGCTATCACATGGAACGTCCCATGTGATAGCTAGGTCCTCACAGATAGGCAGGGGGACAGAGGATCTGCAGCCTGGCCGGGACTCGCTTCTCCACGCTGGACATGTAAGTTTTATTTTCTTCCTTCCTTCAGGAGGATCAGCAGCGCTGAAGACACCGGAGGGAATAAGATAAGGCTATAGTGTTTGTGTGTGCTGGAGGCTAAACTGTGTGTGTCCTGGAGGCTATACTGTGTGTGTCCTGGAGGCTATACTGTGTGTGTCCTGGAGGCTATACTGTGTGTGTGCTGGAGGCTATACTGTGTGTGTCCTGGAGGCTATACTGTGTGTGTCCTGGAGGCTATACTGTGTGTGTCCTGGAGGCTATACTGTGTGTGTCCTGGAGGCTATACTGTGTGTGTCCTGGAGGCTATCATGTGTGTGTCCTGGAGGCTATACTGTGTGTGTGTCCTGGAGGCTATACTGTGTGTGTGTCCTGGAGGCTATACTGTGTGTGTCCTGGAGGCTATACTGTGTGTGTGTCCTGGAGGCTATACTGTGTGTGTGTGTCCTGGAGGCTATACTGTGTGTGTGTCCTGGAGGCTATACTGTGTGTGTCCTGGAGGCTATACTGTGTGTGTCCTGGAGGCTATACTGTGTGTGTGTCCTGGAGGCTATACTGTGTGTGTGTGTCCTGGAGGCTATACTGTGTGTGTGTCCTGGAGGCTATACTGTGTGTGTGTGCTGGAGGCTATACTGTGTGTGTGTGCTGGAGGCTATACTGTGTGTGTGTCCTGGAGGCTATACTGTGTGTGTCCTGGAGGCTATACTGTGTGTGTGTCCTGGAGGCTATACTGTGTGTGTCCTGGAGGCTATACTGTGTGTGTCCTGGAGGCTATACTGTGTGTGTGTCCTGGAGGCTATACTGTGTGTGTGTCCTGGAGGCTATACTGTGTGTGTGTGTCCTGGAGGCTATACTGTGTGTGTCCTGGAGGCTATACTGTGTGTGTGTCCTGGAGGCTATACTGTGTGTGTGTGTGTCCTGGAGGCTATACTGTGTGTGTGTCCTGGAGGCTATACTGTGTGTGTCCTGGAGGCTATACTGTGTGTGTCCTGGAGGCTATACTGTGTGTGTGTCCTGGAGGCTATACTGTGTGTGTGTGTCCTGGAGGCTATACTGTGTGTGTGTCCTGGAGGCTATACTGTGTGTGTGTGCTGGAGGCTATACTGTGTGTGTGTGCTGGAGGCTATACTGTGTGTGTGTCCTGGAGGCTATACTGTGTGTGTCCTGGAGGCTATACTGTGTGTGTGTCCTGGAGGCTATACTGTGTGTGTCCTGGAGGCTATACTGTGTGTGTCCTGGAGGCTATACTGTGTGTGTGTCCTGGAGGCTATCATGTGTGTGTCCTGGAGGCTATACTGTGTGTGTGTCCTGGAGGCTATACTGTGTGTGTGTCCTGGAGGCTATACTGTGTGTGTGTCCTGGAGGCTATACTGTGTGTGTGTGTCCTGGAGGCTATACTGTGTGTGTGTCCTGGAGGCTATACTGTGTGTGTGTCCTGGAGGCTATATTGTGTGTGTGCTGGAGGCTATACTGTGTGTGTGCTGGAGGCTATACTGTGTGTGTGCCAGTGTGCTAACATAGCATGTGTGTCTAAGAGTGGGGATCAGTGTGTTAATATAGTGTGTGTGTTGGTGAGTGTGAGTGAAGGGGCCAGTGTATGTTTTCCTTCTCTAAAACTAGGTGCGTCTTATAGTCAGGTGCGTCTTATGGAGCGAAAAATACGGTAATTTTAAAAAGGCCTAGCAATGCCTTTGTACATTAGTTAATGTATGTGAAGCTTTGAAATAATGCAATAAAAATTTAGAAAGCGTTTTTTTGACATTTTCTTTTCTAGCACGTAAAGATCATTTTTAGTTTCTCCTTACTCTTATATAATTAACAATTTAATTTTTATTTAAGTTTACAGCTGTTATATTTTATTTGTATTTAGACTGTAAGCTCCAATGGGGCAGGGACTGATGTGAGTGAGTTCTCTGTACAGCGCTGCAGAATTAGTGGCGCGATCTATATAGCTGATGATGATGATTTGTATATATCGTTGTACTCTTTATATTTTAAGATATTTATTTGTGGTGGACATATCTGTTGAAACTTCGGTACAAGTATCAGTTCAAAAAATATTTACCATCTTCCTGCAACCCAATTGGGAACTGTATCATCATTATTTAGCTAAAAATGTTGTCTATGGCTGGAGACCTGTTGAGTTGCTAGAGGGAAGGTCCCAACACTGCTGTGGTTAATTGGCACAATTTTTGAAACCGGAATAAAGTGGACCTTGGCTAACTATTTTTGCCCAACTTGCACTTGTTTAGGTATTATAACGAATTACTATATGGCAATGCAGGAACTGCGTAGAGCAGTGACCTCAGTAACATCATGTCATTTGACCCATTTTAATACCAAACCTATTGAAACGTGTTCCAGTTTGGTATGACATTCCCACATATGTGACAATTGTTGATCATTTTGGTTCCATTGAGCAAACCGGGCCAAGTGTACTGTGCAGGGGTGCCAAGAGGGGAGGGGGAAGGTACAAAATACTGGACCCTGCCAGGTTTGGCCACGCCCTCTTAGGCAGCTATGGAAGGGGCCCCAAGAAGATATTGTACTGGGGCCCGAATTCCCTCTTGGCGTCCCTGAATGTATGTGACCAACATGAGAGATAGCCCCTGATGAGACTGACAGCTGTGTAAGGCTCTAGTACAGACAACATACAAATTGCAGAGACAGTGATTGTGAAGCCATACAACAGAGAAAATAACTAGAATTATAGCAGAATAGATTACAAGAAAGTGCTTTACTGTATATTTAAATCAAATCGTTTTAAAAAAAACTGTATTTTTTTCATTTTGGTGTACCTTTAAGACAAATGGTTAGCAATATCTCTGTTCTGAAAACCAAAATAAAATAGATATCCCTACTTGGTAAAGTATATACAAGTCATTAATTTCTTTGTGTAAATATTCTGCTTTGTTTAAGGGCATTTATACGGTAGAAGAAATATTATAGGCGATATGTAACCTGAAAATGTTGCTGCATCCAGACAGGGCTCATAAATTAAAGACAGTGTGTTTTAAATAAAGGCTTGTCATTTTGATGTTGGAGTTCATTTGTAATGGGCGATGTCTACACATTTCAGACAGGGCATGCATCTATATTTTTTTCCTAGAGAACAATTGCCTGGGGCTGTGGAATGAATGGGACAAAAGGTCAATTAGCCTACCAATAATAATGTATGCTTTTAGTGACAGGAGGGCGGAGATGGAAGGTGATTCTCTTCTTATCTCATTAGACAGTACTTATTTTACCTAATGCATTGGCAATCTTCACATTAGAGGTAATTGCTACTGTTGTGCAGTGGGAGTAGATGGAAGATAGCGATTTTTAGACTTTAGTTGTATTTGTATTTGCCACGGCCACATCACATTGCAGTGTTTTGTTTTGTTTTGGTTTTGGTTTTTTTGGGGGGAGGGGTCTACTAAAGACCCACCTGCAGAAATAAGGGCCTGATTCAGAAATAATGATTAAGGGCCTGATTCATTAAGTTAAGCAAAAAATTGAGTAAGTTTTCTTACTCATGTTTTCTGGACAAAACCATGTTACAATGCAAGGGGTGCAAATGACTTTATTATTTTGCACATAAGTTAAATACTGGGTGTTTTTTAATGTAGCACACAAATACTTGTTGGCTTATTTGTACACTGAACTTTAAAGTTGATCTAGCACATACCCTACCCCAAATATGAATCTGCTATCACATTTTAAATTTACCTCCCCCTCCAATGCAACATGGTTTTGCCTTACTTGATTATTTTGGCTTAACTTTCCTTAATGAATCAGGACCAATGTTTTTTATTGATAACTATAGCAATTCATTATAACCCAATGCATTGCAGTCGAATTGAGCTATAAATCCAAACCTCTCGGTGTTAAGTATGAAACAGAGGGCCTCTATAAAATTAAATAAATTTAGTAAACCCACTTTGAAGCTACCAAAAAAAAAAGTTGTCTTTGCTTTGAAAGAAAGAACAGTAAAATGTGTGATTTACAAAAAAATAAAATGATAATAATTTTATACATGTATGAGAAAAGGTCTAGTAAAAACTCCCCAACCCCTTTCCATTTCAAATCCTCAACCAGCCACAATCACGGGGTCCCCCTGCCATAGTGTTATCTATAAGACTCACTGAACTGTTTATCAATAAACGTGCAGACAAGAAGCTTAGTTTGCACTTCCTGCTTAAAGCCTTATCTCAAACATGTGCAATGCTAAGAAATTCCTTGCACTTATCCCTGTGTATTTGTGAAACTTATTAGTACCATTTTTTTTTTTTATTAATCTTTGAGAATATGAAGGAGCTAACAGTCATATTATGCTGTTTTTATTACATGTAAGAAAAGGGATTCAGCTAAAGACCGACTGCTGTGTTTATCATTTCTATTAAATGAAATATGAGCTTTTCTCATTTTTGTACCTCTCCTGGTGATGTATCAAGCCAGCTGCTGCTAAACTGGTCTTGGAAGGTAGAAATTGTTGACATCCCGTTCAGAGTATTGATAGCTTGAGACAGGTGGACAAACATTGAAGCTGCATATATACCGTGGTCATAAGGTCATTTTCCTGACTTTTTCTCTTCGTTTTATTTTTTCTACATAATTTAGAAATGTCGAAGTCATTTTACTGATATATAAGTTAATTCTCTAAACCGGTCTCTCAAACTTATTTAGAAGTTCTCAAGTAAAGCTGCTATTTCACATTATTATATAGCAAAGGCTGTTTACTACTAAGCTTAAATATATTTATGGAATACATGAAATGTTTATAGTCAGCTAAACACATCCACTATACTGTCTATCACTCATTGCAGCTTGTGGCCATGTTAGAGCAGGGGCTTCTCTAGCTAAGCCGGACACAACAGTTTGGGATAATTGCTGGATTGGTTTATTCATGCACAGGGGCCGGTGATGTCACAATAACCCAATAACCCTAATACTTGCAAAATCAGATTTTTGACGTGGATGAGATCCCATCAGGATAAAGCATGAGAGGAGCTTTAGCTTCAGTAGTGGGGTGGGGAAGTATTAATCTACTTAAATTTAAGGATAACACTGTATGTTACCTTCATGGTTCATATCTGAACATTTTAATTGTGGAATTTAGTGGTCATTTAAGGATATAAATGTTCTGTCAAACACTCACATTAAGTTTGTGGCATTTCTAAAATGTAAATATCAATACATTTTACAGACCCACTTTTGCGTTTATATCCTTTGTGTTCTCTGGGTTTACTTGAAGAGTCAGAGTTGTGTTTAATTGATCCCTTTGTGGACATTCTAAGCACGCAATGACATTCAGCTACCGTAAAGCACAGGCCCGTCTCTTTCACTTTATATAATGGAAGTGTAAGGAGGATTTTTTTTTTATCCTTTTAGATTGTAAATTATTTCACGCAGTGGGGGATTTTAAGAGGGCAGGTGACGTGACTGCTCAGGGTTCAGAGTGGAAGGGAGCTCACGGAGCAAGTATAATGGGTCAGATGACTGTTTGGCCAACAGTATTATCATCATCATCATTTATTTATGTAGCGCCACTAATTCCACAGCGCTGTACAGAGAACGCACTCACATCTGTCCCTGCCCCATTGAAGCTTACAGTCTAAATTCCCTAACATACACACAGACATTAAGAGAGAGAGAGAGACAGTCATTTGATAACAGCCAATTAACCTACCAGTATGTTTTTGGAGTGTGGGAGAAAACCAGAGCACCTGGAGGAAACCCACGCAAACACGGGGAGAACATACAAACTCCACACAGATAAGGCCATGGTCAGGAATCAAACTCATGACCCCAGTGCTGTAAGGCAGAAGTGCTAACCACTAAGCCACCATGCTGTCCTGTAGAGCTTGATGCTCCCTCTCGTCAGCCTAATCAACTTCCAACTTTGCAAAACATTGTGATTTTTGTTTGTGTGTATGTTTTGTTGACTGTATGTCTCAGTCATAACTCAATATGTAAGGACAATGTGTTGTCCTGTATGCTATGTGTAATTCACAATTCTTCCACTTTATTTTGTAGACCCACCAACCAAAAAGTTAAGAGATAGATAGATAGATAGATAGATAGATAGATAGATGGAGCCCAAGTCTTGTGTTTCTTTTAATTCACCACTGCCACTTCATCCTTTGTTTTTTGTTTGTTATACTAATGTTATGTAACATGTTGGAACTTTATAAATAATAATAATTGAAAAGCTTTTAAGGGATATCAGGGCAAAACCGAACCTGTTATTTTACCTTCATGCTTCATATGTGATCATTTCAATGTGAGTTCAGTTAATGTCTTGCTGGATTGTCTGTAGGGTCTCTAGCTGGTTAGTTAAGGGGAGTCACTTCTTTTTCTCAGTGCCTGGACTGCCGGCTGTTTAATGTAAAGAGTTTATTGGTCACAAATTGATTGAATGACGGCTCTCTTGGCCAATTATCTGAAACCATTCATACTTGCTGACCTTCCCAGGTGTAGTTTACTTAACAGTGTTTTGCTATTTTGGGGGAAACATTTTTGAAAGGTTTTTTTTTCCTAATAACAAAATACTGTTCTTTAATAAATAAAGACCAGAAGGCATGTAAACCAAAACTGAAAATTCCATATGACCTAAAATATTTTGACATGAAAAAATGCCAAGGTATTCTAAACAAATTTGTATCCCATTGCTTTCTTTCTTAACAACTGCCAAATACATAATCCAACAAATATATGTAGCGATCAATGCATATGTTCTCTGTATAAAAATCATGAAAATGTTATACAAATGAAAACAAGACAGACATCTGCATTATATTTAGAAACCATGGCTTTGGACACTGTTTTTTATTTTATTAGCTCAGCAAGGAGCCAGTTGATACGCAATTTCTTCAGAGAACATAAAGTGTGTTATATGTTAATCGCAAACAAAGGACCTTAAGTCTATGTGGGTGGCCTGAGTCACATAACACTAGTGATTCTCTACAGATATTTTTCAGATCTTGATTAACTTGGCATATCGGTAACCTGTAAAATAAATCTGATTATGACAGTGTCAATTTGACGACTTTCATTCTTCTGAGCATGAAGTTCTATATTCCCTCATGCTATTTTTTTAGGCCACAGAAGCAGTGGTGTTTGTACATGTCTTTCTGTAACATTTACTCAATACATTGGTTTACTTTAAGCAGAGTTTTTATATCACTGGGTAGAGTTGTGTATTTGACTTGCTCAGGAATAGGACACTAAGCTACTTTCTGGGTACCCGGAGGAACAAAAATAAACAAAGCTTCTTCATCATATGACTACATTAAAAAATATGGAAGAGGGACAATTAGAAAGCGCCAGGGGCGGGCTGGGCCGGGGGGCAGGGGGGCATTGGCCCCCCGGGCCGCTCAGAATCAGCAATGTTAGGGCCGCCCCCAGAGTCCAAAATTGTTTTTACCGGCAGCTGCATCCCATGACATGGGATGCGGCCGCATCATCGCACAGGCGGCTGCATCACATGACATGGGATGTGGCCGCGTCATCAATGTGCGCCCCCCGGGATGAAATTGCCAGCCCGCGCCTGGAAAGCGCTGTGTGGTATGTCGGCTCCATATAAATGTTAATAAATAGAGTGAGCGAGCTAAAGAGATGTGTTTAGGGAAAGATCCACGAGGGCACCTGCAAGCCAATAAATTAACATTAAGGCCTAGTGCAAATGCTGTTTTGTGATGTCACTCACCTACATTTGCATAAGTGTCATAAGTGTCACAGGGATGCACATGGGTGTGTGAGCCATGATGGTAGCCTGTTTGTAGTGTAAAAGTTTGCATTGTCGGACAAGATTTCATTTTGCAGGACAGGATTATTTTAACGAGATAACTGGGCTGGAGCAAGTGCATTTACAGGGGCAGTCCCAAAGCAGATGGACTTACAGGGCCTGAGTCATTAAGAAGAGCAAGGCAAAAGAAGGAGTAAATTTGTTCCCAGACAAAACCATGTTATAATGCAAGAGGTGCAAATTAGTATTTTCTTTATGTGCAAAATAATAAACAGACTCTTTTTTTTTTTTTCATGTAGGACTCAAATACTTAATTTTTACACTGAAATTTAAAGTTGATCTAAGACATGCCCTACCCTAAATATAAAGTTGTCCCCACATTTTAAATTTACCCCCCTCCAATGCAACATGGTTTATGCCCAGGTGCAAAGTTACTCCTTTTTTTTTTGCTTTGCTTTCCTTAATGACTCGAGCCCACAGTTATTTTCTCTTCCACCTCTGAGGTCCTAGAGATCAGGTCTCATCCCTAACTTATAATGGGATGACTTTGCACCTTACAGTTGATGATATGTTATTTTACTGTTTCCACCATGTGCATCCACCAATCTACAAAACCATGCACAGACTAATTTCATGGCGATGTTTCCAAAGACCATGAAGTGGGAAAGCGCCTTGAAATGTGCTAGGCGGACAAGTAGGTGGAGAAGTGGGTGCACCTTGCACACATGAAGACATGCTGAGTGTCCGCTGACTTTACAGTTCATAAATGACTCTTATTGTCTGAAGGTGAACACTCCCTTTAACTCTTTTTGTACAATCAACATAGAATTTATGGCCTGACCCATATTTAGGGTGCCACCGCCGGACATCCTATGTCGCGTGTCACTAACCACCAAATGCTGGAGTTTGAAACTTCATCCATGAAGACACCTTGTGGCATTCTGGAAGCCCAATTGACGTGACCACAAGTGCTTCCTATATAAAGAGATTATCTGGGTCTAGTACGTCCCAGATTATCTCTCCCACACCTCCCCTAGTGTTAGAGTATTTGTGTATGACATCCCAGTTTATGGTATGGAATATTAAGACATGCTTTACTAGTTAAAAGTTAATTTTAAAAAATAGGTAGTAAAAAAAGACCATACCACCAATATGTTTTATATACACATTTTACTGTGGCCCAAAACTAACCAAATATCCAATAAAATACAAATATTTGGTTTTAGTAATAGCAGAATAAATTAAGGGTTATTTTTCTGTTGATTGGGTTCACCTTTCAAACATAGCTAAGGGAAGAATAAGAAACAATGATAAAAAAATGTTTCTCTTTCTTCTGTCCAAATAATACACCTCAATTAAAACAATATTTCCTTATCTAGAAAGAAAAAAGCCCCATCAGTCAAAGCAAAAAAAAATTAGGCCTCTTGGGGTTTAATGTTAACATGTTTGTCTGGCAGCGAAAGGGTTAAATAGACCTTGAAGGGATGACTGTTCACATACTGTGTGCCTCACAGAAGGGCACTGAACACTTTCATTCTTCCGCTAAGGAAAGAGCTTGAGCTGTTGGATTTTCAAGATTGTTATTTCTTGTCTGAAGTTCAAATGTCATTTATATACTTTTTTCATCTATAATATTGCTACTGTAAGAATAAATGTATTGCTTAAAAGAAAGAAAAATTACAATTACAAGTTGCAATTACAACTACTATACACTGTTTTAGGTTAAAAATGCTTTTATTACATTTTGGGAAAAAGAAAAACCATATATAGGAAGCATGATTCAGAAATCATTTCTAATCATATAAAGAGAGAGATAGAGAAATATAGGGAAAAGAGATTTGATTCACTAAATAGTTGATTACTAAGTGTCTCAATGGTCATGAAATCTACAATTATTGAAAACTTGAAATCTCCAAACACATCCACTACACGGTGCAATTTTTGTTCTATACTTATAAACATCGGACTTGTAGCCTCTAACTTATATTTAGGTTATTTTTTAAGTGCTTCTGTTAAATATTAACTCTTCTCAATACATTCCCTGCAAAATATACCATAGATTTACTTGAAAGTCAAGACTAACTTGATTGAGAAGTGTAAATAGTATTGATCTAAGAGATCAGGATCTGGTTAATTTTCCATCTTTCGCCACCACAAATTTTATAGAATTGTGTTGAGTAGATGCTAATAATGGGCAAAGGGCAAACTGTCCAGGCCCTAGTGCAGAATTTTGACGGAATCCCACTTGCCCCGGCAAATACCACCACTAAAGTGTCAAATCAAGCAACGGAGACCTGCAACTTGCCAAAAAAAATCCTATATTTATTCATACAAATAGCAATAGTACTTTGCAGTTTATTCCGCCTTTCATCGGGTATTTAGTAAGAATTAATCTTAACATATTGGCACAGGCTCCTCTCGATACTTTGTGTTAACTAATCACAATGATAAGAAATAAATTTGTCCTCTGCACTATAAACAGTATTGAAATAACCGACCTTTACATTTTGACTTTGATGTCTCAATATAGCCAAAGGATTTATCCATTAATCTAAACTCTTATTCGGCCCAGATCCCCTGACCTTCAGAATGTAGATCGATATACCACCAGATTAAAGTGGCCCTTAGAGCACATCATTTGATGATACATGTATTAAAGTAGGGATTTTGTGATTGATCAAAACAAAATTAATATTACTTTATATTTTTTGTCCCATAAGGATCCACCGACTTCTGTATCACTTGGACTTCGCATGGAAGAAATGATTTTTAACTTGGCAGATACACATTTGTTCTTCAATGATTTAGAAGTAAGTGTAATTTGATGATTACAAAACGATGACTCTTATTTGATACATCTTAATATAAATTGATAACAATATTATTGTCAAGCTGGGGTGAGCGTTGCATAAATAAAAACAAATCCTTTATTTGAAATATTGGCGTCAAAATTGAAACACGATTGGGAAAAAAAAAAAATCCAAGTAATATTCCTAAGAGCCAGAAGGCCACATTCTGATTGTTGTAACCAGATTTAACTGTGAACAGGAAACTTTATAAACAGGCATAAGGGAATCGTATGGGGAAATGAAACTACATGCTTCTCTTTATAATTGTTTTATTCCAAATTGTAGCTGTATAGTAGAGTACTACTGAAGCAGAGGATAATACCATATTCCCCCGTTGTGAAGTTACATGATTGTATTTGTGCTGATTGATATGGGGTTTTGCATTGCTATACATGGATTTTTACTTTGAACACTTACCTATTTGTACACTGTGCATAAATGGAAGCAAAAAAGTGTAAAGCAAGATGCACTAAATGCACGTTTGGCTGCAAATGAACCCCCGGATCTTGTTGTGCTGCTTTTTTTTTTGCTAGAACGCCCATGTGTCTTGATTTTCAAACGACAGGCACAGTTTTGGCACAAAAATGTATCAACTCAAATGACTATTGTTCCAAAATCTTCTGTTTTAAAAGTATGTTTTTATTGAATGTTGTAGAGGTACAGACTGGAATAATTATTCTATATAAATAACACAAATGACACATGCCCCATTAATTGGAATTGCATAAAATAAGTGAGCAATGCTTTGTTCCATGGAGTCAAGCTATGATATACCAAATATTAAGGACACTGTGTAATGTTAATGCACAATTCTGCTTTCTAAAAGTGCTGTTAAAAATGTATTCTTCTCCACTTATGCTTGAATAGAGAGAGGGGTTCTTCGCCTCGAATCCTTTTTTTCCCCCAAAAGGAGAACCTGATGTGCTTACTAGGCTCATGTCAACTTAAACACAAATTGCTTTTTTAGCATATTGTACGTTTTATTTTTATTTGTGCGCAAGCACTGGTTCCAAAATTATTGGAGTGTGCGTATGATCAGATGTAAAAAAATGTATTATATGCCAGAAGCAATTTGCTTTCAATTTAACATGAGCCCCCCAGTAATCACGTGCAAAGAGTGGGTAAATCATTTTTCAAAACACTTTTCGGAAAGTAAAGTTGTCCTTTAAGACATTCACTATTTTTATTTTCCCTCTGCTTCAAATGCCTTTAGCCGCAGAATGATGGGCATATTACCCCAACAAGCTCATTTCATTAAGAAAGCCGCTCTCTCCTATATTATAACTGTAGCACATGAAACAAGCCACATTCAGTTTCGCTGGGATATAGACAGCTGTTTATTTAAAACCCAATCGTTAAGCAAGCTTGTGGCAGGGCTGCCAACAGGCATTAATCATCAAGTTGCTGTTTTGCTGGATTTTGGAAATTTATGTTATTTCAGACAGAAGAAGGAATCTGAAAAGTTTTGAATACATCTTCTCCTGATCAAAGTAATTGGCAGCAATTGGCCTTTAAACATTCCCTGATGTTTCCTCTTTCAAAATCAGGCAAAATGCACCTTATTTAATGGATGAGCCAAAATCATTTAAAAATGCCAGTATGTGACAGGCTTCCAGTGTGGTTTCTCCCACATCTGTCCTGTATTTTGATTCCTTTTCATCTGTAGAGAAAGTCCTCGCAGATGAATTGGCAACTTATATTGCAATCAAATAATTTACATGCACTTTATTTTTTTTTACATTCTGGGGCAAAGTGTTTCTTCTACTCTAGATGTTAAATTATTAGGAATTATTTCATGTCACATTTTTTTTCTTATTATTTGTCTAGGGAAATATGGACTCTTAGCTGTTCTCCTGTTACTTGGGTGTATTTTGACTGAATCATTATATGTTGAATTTCTGTTTAGCTTTCAATTATCATACTTAGAGGGAGAACTGTATAATGAATGCCAATATAAGTTAAGAAAAAGTAAAATGTGTAATTAAAGTGTTTGCTTAGCAGTTCTTAAAAAGTGAACTTAACAAAGATTATTTAGGAACAAATAAAAGGAGTAATTAATTTGTATGTATAGCGGTTTTGCTAGGTATGTACATGGAACCGGTATGCTATTTTGCTGCTTGATGTCTTGTCTTGACATCGTTCATTGTCTGCTTTTTCATTTGAGAAGCAATGCATTCTGGGAGTTATTTAATAACGTGAGAGAGTGTGCACAATTGTGTTGTATCCCATAGCACGCAATCCGATTTTAGTTGTCATTTGATGCCACGCTATAGAAAGTGAACTTTTTATTGGTTAGTATGGGATATAATTAATTGTTGTACTTTGCAAGTTATTAAATGAGTCCCACCTTGTATTCTAGAAAGCAACCCAGTCATTGTGTCTGACTAGCATTCTTGGGCATGGTGTGAAAATATTATAGTGTGCCACGGATCTTTAAAGGATATAATATATATTGGCAGGGAGGATGTATATTTTGTAGACCTAGGATTGAACAGGGTGGATGGATATTTTGGAGACATAGGATTGGACACGTAATGGATGAAAAAAAATAAAGTGGAATTCAGGAGCTGGTCAGTGTAATGACGGAGACAGCTGATCCTGTTGAGAAGTCAGCCAACATTTATAGAAATTACGCTCAGCAGGTGCCAGCAGTAAATTTTTGGTGCCGCGTCTAACTGACTACTGGCAATGCTCTGGCTAGAAGAGATTGTAATTTGAAAAGTAACATTAGAAATCACTATTCGGATACAGGGGTAGCCAAACAACACATGGGGTGAGGACCAGCTGGCTAAAAATAAATAAGTAAAGGGGTTAATAGACAATGTACATTGCCACACTGCTTAGGCACTGCCAACTGTTAATGCAGTGAGTTTACTCTCCCCTAGGTACTGCTAAGTCTGCTTATAATAACAGTATATGTCTCCTGATTTCCTCACTCTATCTGGTAGTCCCCTTCTAATCTGCCCCTTATATCCCACTCTGAAAACAAAACTCTCTCTCCTATACCCTCTGCCCAGCCCCTGCCAAACCTTCATGAACAAATGGTATAGATACAAACTTTTATTCTTTTTTTTTTCTTCAGCAAAAGCTGAGATTAGCTGTAATAACCAGCAGTGAATCATATCATGACTATATTTGCAGTAGCTAGTGGGAAGGAATTGTCTCTTTTGTTACTTGCACATGGTGCTAGATATGATTCTGATAACCTTATGGGTCTGCCATTTGAAATTCAGGGTTCAGTGCCACAGTATCTACTGATATGACTTGAAGCTGCCCTACCCACCACATAGAAAATATTTTCTTCAGATGGCCCATCCCCCTAACTTCTGTAATATAGACCCAGCAAATCAGTTTTGATCATGATATATAAATGGCAGCGGAGGAGGTGATTGGTCATTCTGCTTACTCAGTGCTCCACCCCCTTTCAGCCGGGACTTTGAGGGAAAAGGAGGAGTCCTTCGACAAATGGCTGCCCAGCGTAGCTCCTGTGGTAATGCAGTTTTAAGTGTGGTTTACTCCTTATTTATAATAAAAGTTTTAATTTGCTATCAGATGTTTCTAAAATGAAAAGTTAGTAAAATATGAGAATATCGTGTGCACTGTGCTGGATGATGCACTACAAACATGTTGGGTGCTTGTAACCTGTATAATAATAATAATTATCCAAAGCAATAGATGTATATTATACTTGCCTACTCTCCTGGAATTCCCGGGAGGCTCCCAAATTTCAGGGAGTCCTCACAGACTCCCGGAAGAGTAGGCAAAGCTCCTGCATTTGCCGAAATTCACGACAGTGAATGAAGGGGCGGGACTTAATCAGGTAATTAAGCTCCGCCCCCTCAATTCCATGGTGACAGTCTCCACGCCCTCCTCCTACCCCATGTCACATGACTTCTCCCCCCCCCCCCGAAGAAGTCTGAAAAGTTGGCATGTATGATGTATATCTGTGCATCAAAAGTGTAAGATAATATTTATTGAAGAGCATCTAACATTATTTTTACTGTTTCTTGTTGTGGTCATGTTATGGTTGGGTAGTTTTTCAGCTTTATTTCACTATATGTAATATGCCTCAATGCAATGGGGTCCCAGGATATTGACTTCAGAAACTGTGCTACCAAAGTGAATCTGTACGTGCTGTTTTATGTTGGTATATGAACTCTGACCTTTGTACACCCGCCCACATCTTGTTCTATAATATTCAGACTGCACCTCTCTAAGTGCTATCACATTAGTTCATTTTTCCAATTAGCAAACTAAGCATCCTGCAGATTTATTTCTACAGTTAGAGCGTAAGGCATACATTGTAAATACGTCAGCAAGGCTTCTTGTTAATGGTTTGCGTTCCCATTTCAGCAGCTCATTTTTTACATTCAGCAAAGATAAAAGGGGAAAATAAAATAAAGCAGTGATGAAAACCACGAAACCATACTGCAAACGTTACTGGCCTTGTAATGATGAATGTCACCTCTCACTTGGATCACTTGGTGGTATCTTCCTCTTTTCTCGTGTATAATAAGTGATAATCTAATCTTGTTTTATGATGACAAAAACACTTTTTGTACAACTTGGAGGCTTGAATTAAGTGGCAAATAAAGTTTATACCTCATGGAAGTTGAGCACTATACAGCAAGAAATGACATTAAATATGATGTGATGACATGACATGACTTTCCACCAAATGACTGTGTGAACAGATGTTGTGAAAACCTTCTGAATTCATCTAAAGTGAGCATTTTTCAGATTGTGCAGTGTAGGGATTTTACCGCACTCCAGAATATGTTGGCTCTATAAAAAAAAAAAAGATAACTCTGGGGGTAAATGTATCAAACCTTCTACAAAGTGGAGGTGTCGCCAATAGCATCCAATCAGATTCTAGCTATCATTTATCTAGTCCATTGTAGAAAATGATAGCTAGATTCTGATTGGTTGCTATGGACAACACCTCCATTTTTTCTTTGTAGAAGGTTTGATACATTTACTCCCTAGGTTCCTTTGTCATGTTTCATGGGGAGTGCATGGTGGCTTAGTGGTTAGCATTTCTGCCTCACAGCACTGGGGTCATGAGTTGGATTACCGACCATGGACTTATCTGTGTGGAGTTTGTATGTTCTCCCCGTGCTTGCGTGGGTTTTCTGGGTGTTCCGGTTTCCTCCCACACTCCAAAAACATACTAGTAGGTTAATTAGCTGCTATTAAATTGACCCTAGTCTATGTTTGTGAGTGTGTATGTTAGGGAATTTAGGCTGTAAGCTCCAATGGGAGAGGGATGGTTGTGAGTGAGTTCTCTGTACAACGCTGCGGAATTAGTGGCTCTATATAAATAGCTGATGATGATAATGAATGTGTGATGATATAAGAGACCACAAGTTCTTTGGGTCCTTACTTAGAGCTTTGAAGAACAGGATGCCAATCTAAAATAAAAAAACAGAGCTTAATTTTACAGACAGGATAGGAAATAAAGTAGCAGGATAATGCGGTAATAATGTTGTTTATTGCTAATCTGCTACATTCCATACTATCTGCAATTGGTGCAACACTTTCTCTAGAAGGTGTGGGTATAGGGCATAGCATTAGGCCATCCACAATTTATGGTATCATGTTATAGTTTCCCTTGACCTCTACCCATAAGTAAATGTGTTTTGATTAGGATTGATTTCAGCTAGCTGCTACTCATACCCACTTACAGATCATCTAACCAGGCATTTAATATTTATGCTGGATATATACAGTCTAATAAAAAGGAGAGGTACAGCAGGATGTCATCTGCACAGCAAAAATAACATATAGCCAGGGGGCTCGGGCATCCAGGGGGCCCTTCAAAGTCCTCAGCAGCATTATTGATCGGTCCGGGGGCGGGGGCGCCCCCATCCCGATCAATGCTGCTGAGCACTGTCAGTGCTGTCATCCGTCCCCGGTGCCGCTCAGTAATCTGCTTACTGAGGAGATCTCGCGAGAGTTTGTGAACTCTCGCGAGATCTCCTCAGTAAGGAGCTTACAGCGCGCTGCGGAAGGAGGACTGCACTGACAGGTAACTGCTTGGGGGGGTGCTCACGGGGGGCGGTGGGCGGCTCACTTTGGGGGCCTCACGGGGGAATGGGGGCCTCACGGGGGAATGGGGGCCCCCTTAGCCCAGGGGCCTCCATTTCCTTAATCCGGCCCTGTAGCCATGTTGGATTAGATTTCACAGTGGCAAAATATGTATATATAACTCAAGCAACACTGGGGATAAAATAGGGCACCATGTCACTTTATTTGGTACTAGTAATTAATGATGGGTGAATTGTTCCCACTGAAACTGAAATTGAACCAAATTACAAAGATTCATCTAATTCATTTGTGACTTGTCCCCTATTCGCCAAAAATTATGTGAATAAATCACTGGACTGAAGAATCAGGCAGCCCTGTCCCTGTGTACAAGGCAGCTTTGACCAGCGATAGTCTATCATTAAAACACTGCTGATTTGCCAATATTTCCGATATGGTGGAGGATGCTGTTATTTGCGTCTTCCCTTCCCCATAGAGACCAGCCTTTTTCCGACCAGTCTTGGGGGTAAATGTATCAAGCTGAGAGTTTTCCGGCGGATTTGAAAAAACAATTAGACTCTAGCTATAATTTATTTAGTACAGTCTAAAAAATGACAGCTAGAATCTGATTGGTTGCTATAGGCAACATCTCCACTTTTCAAACCCGCCGGAAAACTCTCAGCTTGATACATTTACCCCTACGGCTTGTTTTCAATATGGCATGAGGACCTTTACTTGTGGTCTTCCCCCTATTATGGTGGCAACCAACCCAAGATATTTAGCACTCGGGCTGGTTTAGTATTTGGGGACTTTTGAGATGAAATTCGCCCATATAGCGGCAAACAGAATTTCTGCAAACTTCGTAATAATGGTGCAGAAGAGTTTTTCTCTGAGCTCATTTCTGTCTGTCCTTATGGACTGAGACCAGTTTAACATTTTTTACCTTCCAGACCACAAAACTGTTCTTGGCACTAGCTCATCAAATACCTTAAAATATGTAGAAGAAAGGTCATGAGGTGTGAAGAAAGGTTTGAGACCAAAAGATAATTGGGGAATATATGTGGGTCTAATTAAGTGTTGCTACGATGTGTGTCATAGTGGTTCCTATCTAGGTTCACCACTAATTTACACCACCACTATGACCCGATAAGAATAAAGAGCATTTAGAAAAAAAACCAGCTGTATTTTGTTGTAATTCAATACAAGCAGAGCTCTAGTGTTGAATATGCTGAACAATAATTGCATAGGCCAGATTTACAATGCTGCAGACATATAGAGCCGGATGCTGCGTTTCAGACTCAAGCAATTTTGCATGCATGCGTTCCCTTTGTGCGGTAGGCAAGTTATAATAAGGTCAACTCTGCATAAGACCCTTAGTTGTTTTTTAGTCGGGATGTGGCCAAATATCTAAATAAACAGCACCAATTGTTATGAGGATTAATTCCATAGTAAATATTATAAAGAGGAATCCAGGAAGTAATAGAACATGACAGGTCTCTGGCCTGCCAGAGTATACTAATATTATGCTATAAGGCTAGACCATACTTGCCAACTCTCCTGGAATTTCCGGGAGACTCCCGCATTTCGCGAGAGTCTCACGGACTCCCGGGAGAGTGTGGCAATCTCCCACATCTGCCCACTTCCTAGTGAAGTGAGCAGAATTAGGTCCAACACGCCGCGATTCACTGGGAATCGCTATGTTTGGCTCCGCCCCCTGCTGTAAAATACCGCGTTTGCGTCATTATGTCACGGGGGCTGGTCCAAAATGACGCAGATTTTGGAGCCCCGCCCCCCATCACACCCACCTCCCCCAGCAGGCTCCCGGAAGCCAACTTCAGCAAGTTGGTAAGTATGGGCTAGACCAGTGTTGGCTAACCTGTGACATTAACTTGTGTGAAACTACAAGTCCCAGCATGCTTTCCCAATATATAGCAGCTTATTGCTGAAAGGGCATGCTGGGACTTGTAGTTTCACAACACCTGGAGTGTCACAGGTTAGCCAACACTGGGCTAGACAGATAAATGAAAAAAAAGCAGAAACTTTCTGACATTTGCAATAAATTGCATGGAAAAATTACACCAGAAAGTTTTTCACTCTGTTTTGACAAAATAAAACGGAACTTCAGTAAATATAGCCTTTGGTCTTTTGGTTTCGTTCATGTGACCATGTCACATCAAAGTACAACAATGCAGATGTGTCTAAAGCTAAGTCTCTTTAATTCCCTCATAAACCCAGTCTCGCATCCCAATAACATAAACCAAGAGCAGCCTTCCCACAAAAACACATGTGCTAGGGGCCACACTTTACACTGTTAGCTGGCTCTCCATACACATTCCTGCTTTGACTAGCTTCACGTTACTGCTTTCTTGTAACATGACAAATTGGCAGGTACACAATGTGGAGTGAGGCCACTGTTTGCAATAAATTATCACTGACTTAAAAATGCATCCATAAGTGGTGGCCAAAGTTTCATCTTACACATATCAAAAGACCTTGTTTAGGTACAGAAAATGGGAATTCCAAAAACAAGTTGTTACAAAAGATGGCTGATTAGACCACTCTGCAAAAGGGAATGTCATGTGGTCTGAGGTACTAGTTATGCCATCATAATACAGTATTATAATTTACTAACTTTGCCTTTAGTTGCACAATTAACAATGAACCATAGCAACAGATCAGTATTTAGACTTTACGGGCCTCAGTCATTAAGGAAAATAAGGCAAAAAAAGGAGTAAGCGTTCTCCGAGATAAACCATGTTACAATGTAAGGGGTGCAAATTAGCTTATTATTTTGCACATAAGTTAAATACTGGCTGTTTTTTCATGTATCACGCAAATATTTGATAGCTTTATTTTTACACTGAAATTTAAAGTTGATCTAGGACATGCCTTACCCCAAATATAAATCTGTCCCCACATTATAAATGTACCTCCCCCTCCAATGCAACATGGTTTTGCCTAGGTGCAAAGTTACTCCTTTTTTATACGTGGCTCTCTTTAATGACTCAGACCCCATGTGTCTTGTGTAAAAGCTAGTGCCTGATTGGTTGTTATTGTTTAGTGTAAGCTTTGCACCAACATGCAATGTTATTAAGTGAGCTCTATTGTTCAACATATTGGGGACCTGTGTTACAGGCTTTTTAAATATCAATACATGTAGGAAGAAGTATGCTTTTGTACATCACACATACAAATCAATAAGCTATGCTTCATGTAAATCATTGAGGAACATTTATGAAAACTGGTGTAAACCTAAAAAGTCTCTGATTTAAAAATAAAAACTGCAGCAGAGATACAACAAAATCTGGTTTCTATTGGCAACACCAACTTTTTCCTGTAGATGAATTTTCATAAAAGTACTTCAGTGTATTTATGTAAATGATTAAATATTCTCTGTAAAGAGCTGCATAATTAGTTGGTGCTATAAAGAACGGTTAATATATAAAATATGTAACAATATTAATTAATTTTAAGTAGGTTAAAGTGCAGCAATCTATCAGCAAGTAGCTTCACTTGGTCTAGACAAAGTGATTGGTTGCTATGGCTACTGCGCAGTTGCACAGTTGTCAATAAATTACATCAGGCTAATTGCACTTTTAATCTTTTAAGTAATAATTTCCCAAATTATTATGAAACATTTTTTTCTATAGCAACGTGTATTGTCATCCCCACCCCTGAACACTTCTTAGGATTTCCTGTTACGGTTACCATCTGCATCAGGATTGATTACAAGGTTAAAGATGGCTTCCCCTGGCTTGTAAGGTTAAGCCA